>NC_069499.1:26148945-26151445 GCF_027579735.1 Bombina bombina | reverse complement strand
GTATTTTACCATGTGTTTAACCTCTATAAACGGGATGAAAGGACTCCTGCGTCATTTCAGATGTTTGGCAAATGAGAAATGGAAATAGTTTTTTTATGTTAGTGTAAAACATATTGTCCTGTCCGTCACATGTTTGAGAAGTTATGTGATGACATTTGTGTCCCCAGAGTACAAGTTTTAATGTTATTAGCAGAATAAGAGGACTCTGTTTAATGTTGTTTGTTTCCATAGAGCTTAGTATTGTGAATTTTGAGTCTCTGCTGCAAAGATGAAGCCATCTTCAATGTTTCTTTCTTCTTAGGAACAGAGTCCTTGGCTTTTGCTTTCCACAATAAGAGCTGGGCATCTTCTCCACCTGTCAGCAATGAGTCATCTGTCACATCCCAGTAGAAAGAACGTACGGTAGCGGAGTGTCCCTCTTGCAACAAGCTTATGGGCATCACTTTGTCAGCTGCACAGTTTAACAAATGAACAACTCCATTATTAGTTCCTCCCACAAGGAACAGCTTGTCTACCTTTTTATGGTAAAAACCTCCCACCACATAGTCAATTGTGCAGCCATTTACCGCCTCTCTCATATCTTGGATTTTCATTAATGTGATAGGTTGGTCAGTATCCATCTGTGCAAGGTCCCACCAATAGAATCCTTCATCATGTGTCAGACAAAAAATCTCATTATGTTCGTTCCCCGCCCAGCCTAAAAAACTTATAGAGGAGTCAGAATTACAAGTGGCAACCAGAGCATCATCCTCGTTATCTTTACTAATATCAAATATATTCACAAGCCCGTCTGTGGATCCAGATGCTAACCTACTCGGATTTGTTGGGTGGAAACGTACTTGGGTGATGTCATCATTGTGCGACTCTGAATAAACCCCAAGCGGTTCTTTGGAAGACGACTTTATTTTATCATCGTACCGTGCATCCCAGAACACCATAAAAGCGTCCTCTTCAACTTTTTCTGTGGCGGCACACACAACAAGGTCATTAGAACTAACGTCAAAGCTTATAAAAACATTTGAAGGGTAACCAGTAAATACTTGCGCAACTTCTCTTCCTGATAACCGCGTGTCCCAGCACTTTACTGTCCCGTCGCTGCACGCAGAAAATAACAAGTGACAATTTTTGTGTGCGAATTTTACTCCACTAAGTAATGCAGGATGGCCATCGTATTCTTGAAGAAGGACCAGGGTTTCTTTATTGTACAATTGAACTGATTTACCGGAACATAAAACCGCAATTGTCGCATCTCCCTGCCCACCCAAAGGCTCAGCCGCGTCAATGTCAAGTACATACGTGTTGTTATCCTTCATGGGTGAACGTTTTGCAATTTGAAGAAGAGAAAGTTGTTCTTCTAAATCTTTCATTTTTAAAATGTTTAAGGTGCAATCAACCAGATGGGCCCTGCAAAAAATAAATAATATTAAAAAAATATCAACAAATAATATAATCTATAATTTAATTTTAAGTACAATTAAGCACAGCTTTTAAAAACCTGAAATACTTAGAAATGACCTAAATCCCTGTCTGTCTGTATATATCACAAGTCAGATCATTATCATGTTATTGCCATCTGCCTTGGGTTCCCTCTGTGCCAGACTTGAGCTCAGTACTGATGTAACAGAACCTCTGCACCAAAGCATTAAAGGGACAGAATACACCAAATGTTATATAACTGCCTGTAATAGACACTACTATACAGAATATGTACAGATACTGATATAAATATACAGTATACACTAATTGTCATATAACTGCATGTAATAGACACTACTATACAGAATATGTACAGATACTGATATAAATATACAGTATAACTAATTGTCATATAACTACATGTAATAGACACTACTATACAGAATATGTACAGATACTGATATAAATATACAGTATACACTAATTGTCATATAACTGCATGTAATAGACACTACTATACAGAATATGTACAGATACTGATATAAATATACAGTATACACTAATTGTCATATAACTGCATGTAACAGACACTACTATACAGAATATGTACAGATACTGATATAAATATACAGTATACACTAATTGTCATATAACTGCATGTAACAGACACTACTATACAGAATATGTACAGATACTGATATAAATAAACAGTATACACTAATTGTCATATAACTGCATGTAATATACACTACTATACAGAATATGTACAGATACTGATATAAATATACAGTATACACTAATTATCATATAACTACATGTAATAGACACTACTATACAGAATATGTACAGATACTGATATAAATATACAATATACACTAATTGTCATATAACTGCATGTAATATACACTACTATACAGAATATGTACAGATACTGATATAAATATACAATATACACTAATTGTCATATAACTGCATGTAATAGACACTACTATACAGAATATGTACAGATACTGATATAAATATACAGCATACACTAATTGTCATATAACTGCATGTAATAGACACTACTATACAGAATATGTGA
>NC_069499.1:26042386-26144886 GCF_027579735.1 Bombina bombina | reverse complement strand
AATGTTGTTGGAATTCACAACTTTAGGTAAAAATTCAAAAGAAGTTCGCAACACCGCCTTATCCTGATGAAAAATCAGAAAAGGAGACTCACAAGAAAGAGCAGATAATTCAGAAACTCTTCTGGCAGAAGAGATGGCCAAAAGGAACAAAACTTTCCAAGAAAGTAATTTAATGTCCAATGAATGCATAGGTTCAAACGGAGGAGCTTGAAGAGCCCCCAGAACCAAATTCAAACTCCAAGGAGGAGAAATTGACTTAATGACAGGTTTTATACGAACCAAAGCTTGTACAAAACAATGAATATCATGAAGAATAGCAATCTTTCTGTGAAAAAGAACAGAAAGAGCAGAGATTTGTCCTTTCAAGGAACTTGCTTAGATGGGACGCCATCAAATCTATTTCTGGAAGTTCCCACATTTGAACGATCTGAAGAAACACCTCTGGGTGAAGAGACCATTCGCCCGGATGCAACGTTTGGCGACTGAGATAATCCGCTTCCCAATTGTCTACACCTGGGATATGAACCGCAGAGATTAGACAGGAGCTGGATTCCGCCCAAACCAAAATTCGAGATACTTCTTTCATAGCCAGAGGACTGTGAGTTCCTCCTTGATGATTGATGTATGCCACAGTTGTGACATTGTCTGTCTGAAAACAAATGAACGATTCTCTCTTCAGAAGAGGCCAAAACTGAAGAGCTCTGAAAATTGCAAGGAGTTCCAAAATATTGATCGGTAATCTCACCTCCTGAGATTCCCAAACTCCTTGTGCCGTCAGAGATCCCCACACAGCTCCCCAACCTGTGAGACTTGCATCTGTTGAAATTACAGTCCAGGTCGGAAGCACAAAAGAAGCCCCCTGAATTAAATGATGGTGATCTGTCCACCACGTTAGAGAGTGTCGAACAATCGGTTTTAAAGATATTAATTGAGATATCTTTGTGTAATCCTTGCACCATTGATTCAGCATACAAAGCTGAAGAGGTCGCATGTGAAAACGAGCAAAGGGGATCGCGTCCGATGCAGCAGTCATAAGACCTAGAATTTCCATGCATAAGGCTACCGAAGGGAATGATTGTGACTGAAGGTTTCGACAAGCTGCCATCAGTTTTAGACGCCTCTTGTCTTTTAAAGACAGAGTCATGGACACTGAATCTATTTGGAAACCCAGAAAGGTTACCCTTGTCTGAGGAATCAATGAACTTTTTGGTAAATTGATCCTCCAACCATGATCTTGAAGAAACAACACAAGTCGATTCGTATGAAATTCTGCTAAATGTAAAGACTGAGCAAGTACCAAGATATCGTCCAAATAAGGAAATACCACAATACCCTGTTCACTGATTACAGACAGAAGGGCACCGAGAACCTTTGTAAAAATTCTTGGAGCTGTAGCAAGGCCAAACGGCAGAGCCACAAACTGGTAATGCTTGTCCAGAAAAGAGAATCTCAGGAACCGATAATGATCCGGATGAATCGGAATATGCAGATATGCATCCTGTAAATCTATTGTGGACATATAATTCCCTTGCTGAACAAAAGGCAAGATAGTCCTTACAGTTACCATCTTGAACGTTGGTATCCTACATAACGATTCAATATTTTTAGATCCAGAACTGGTCTGAAGGAATTCTCCTTCTTTGGTACAATGAAGAGATTTGAATAAAACCCCATCCCCTGTTCCTGAACTGGAACTGGCATAATTACTCCAGTCAACTCTAGATCTGAAACACAATTCAGAAATGCTTGAGCTTTTACTGGATTTACTGGGACACGGGAAAGAAAAAATCTCTTTGCAGGAGGTCTCATCTTGAAACCAATTCTGTACCCTTCTGAAACAATGTTCTGAATCCAAAGATTGTGAACAGAATTGATCCAAATTTCTTTGAAAAAACGTAACCTGCCCCCTACCAGCTGAGCTGGAATGAGGGCCGCACCTTCATGTGGACTTAGAAGCAGGCTTTGCCTTTCTGGCTGGCTTGGATTTATTCCAGATTGGAGATGGTTTCCAAACTGAAACTGCTCCTGAGGATGAAGGATCAGGTTTTTGTTCTTTGTTGAAACGAAAGGAACGAAAACGATTATTAGCTCTGTTTTTACCCTTAGATTTTTTATCCTGTGGTAAAAAGGTTCCTTTCCCACCAGTAACAGTTGAAATAATAGAATCCAACTGAGAACCAAATAATTTGTTACCCTGGAAAGAAATGGAAAGTAGAGTTGATTTAGAAGCCATATCAGCATTCCAAGTCTTAAGCCATAAAGCTCTTCTAGCTAAAATAGCTAGAGACATAAACCTGACATCAACTCTGATAATATCAAAGATGGCATCACAGATAAAATTATTAGCATGCTGAAGAAGAAACATAATTTATGTAAGAACTTACCTGATAAATTCATTTCTTTCATATTAGCAAGAGTCCATGAGCTAGTGACGTATGGGATATACATTCCTACCAGGAGGGGCAAAGTTTCCCAAACCTTAAAATGCCTATAAATACACCCCTCACCACACCCACAATTCAGTTTAACGAATAGCCAAGAAGTGGGGTGATAAGAAAAAAGTGCGAAAGCATATAAAATAAGGAATTGGAATAATTGTGCTTTATACAAAAAATCATAACCACCACAAAAAAGGGCGGGCCTCATGGACTCTTGCTAATATGAAAGAAATGAATTTATCAGGTAAGTTCTTACATAAATTATGTTTTCTTTCATGTAATTAGCAAGAGTCCATGAGCTAGTGACGTATGGGATAATGACTACCCAAGATGTGGATCTTTCCACACAAGAGTCACTAGAGAGGGAGGGATAAAATAAAGACAGCCAATTCCTGCTGAAAATAATCCACACCCAAAATAAAGTTTAATGAAAAACATAAGCAGAAGATTCAAACTGAAACCGCTGCCTGAAGTACTTTTCTACCAAAAACTGCTTCAACATAATATTTCAAAGCTCTAATAACATCCAAAGAATGCAACGATTTCTCCTTAGAATTCTTAGGATTAGGACATAATGAAGGAACCACAATGTCTCTACTAATGTTGTTGGAATTCACAACTTAGGTAAAAATTCAAAAGAAGTTCGCAACACCGCCTTATCCTGATGAAAAATCAGAAAAGGAGACTCACAAGAAAGAGCAGATAATTCAGAAACTCTTCTGGCAGAAGAGATGGCCAAAAGGAACAAAACTTTCCAAGAAAGTAATTTAATATCCAATGAATGCATAGGTTCAAATGGAGGAGCTTGAAGAGCCCCCAGAACCAAATTCAAACTCCAAGGAGGAGAAATTGACTTAATGACAGGCTTTATACGAACCAAAGCTTGTACAAAACAATGAATATCAGGAAGAATAGCAATCTTTCTGTTGAAAAAGAACAGAAAGAGCAGAGATTTGACCTTTCAAGGAACTTGCGGACAAACCCTTATCTAAACCATCCTGAAGAAATTGTAATATTCTCGGTATTCTAAAAGAATGCCAAGAAAAATGATGAGAAAGACACCAAGAAATATAAGTCTTCCAGACTCTATAATATATCTCTCTGGATACAGATTTACGAGCCTGTAACATAGTATTAATCACAGAGTCAGAGAAACCTCTTTGACCAAGAATCAAGCGTTCAATCTCCATACCTTTAAATTTAAGGATTTCAGATCCTGATGGAAAAAAAGGACCTTGAGACAAAAGGTCTGGTCTTAACGGAAGAGTACACGGTTGGCAAGAGGCCATCCGGACAAGATCCTCATACCAAAACCTGTGAGGCCATGCCGGAGCTACCAGCAGAACAAACGAGCATTCCTTCAGAATCTTGGAGATTACTCTTGGAAGAAGAACTAGAGGCGGAAAGATATAGGCAGGATGATACTTCCAAGGAAGTGAAAATGCATCCACTGCCTCCGCCTGAGGATCCCGGGATCTGGACAGATACCTGGGAAGTTTCTTGTTTAGATGAGAAGCCATCAGATCTATTTCTGGAAGTTCCCACATTTGAACAATCTGAAGAAATACCTCTGGGTGAAGAGACCATTCGCCCGGATGCAACGTTTGGCGACTGAGATAATCCGCTTTCCAATTGTCCATACCTGGGATATAAACCGCAGAGATTAGACAGGAGCTGGATTCCGCCCAAACCAAAATTCGAGATACTTCTTTCATAGCCAGAGGACTGTGAGTCCCTCCTTGATGATTGATGTATGCCACAGATGTGACATTGTCTTATCTGAAAACAAATGAACAACTCTCTCTTCGGAAGAGGCCAAGACTGAAGAGCTCTGAAAATTGCACGGAGTTCCAAAATATTGATCGGAAATCTCACCTCCTGAGATTCCCAAACCCCTTGTGCCGTCAGATACCCCCATACAGCTCCCCAACCTGTAAAACTAGCATCTGTTGAGATTATAGTCCAGGTCGGAAGAACAAAGAAGCCCCCTGAACTAAACGATGGTGATCTGTCCACCATGTCAGAGAGTGTCATAAAATCGGATTAAAGATATTAATTGAGATATCTTTAAGTAATCCCTGCACCATTGGTTCAGCATACAGAGCTGAAGAGGTCGCATGTAAAAACGAGCAAAGGAGATCGCATCTGATGCGGCAGTCCTAAGACCCAACATTTCCATGCATAAGGCTACCAAAGGGAATGATTGTGACTGAAGGTTTTGACAAGCTGATATCAATGTTAAACTTCTCTTGACTGACAAGGACAGAGTCATAGACACTGAATTTATCTAGAAACCTAAAAAGGTTACCCTTGTCTGAGGAATCAATGAACTGATTGGTAAATTGATCCTCCAACCATGAACTTGAAGAAACAACACAAGTCGATTCGTATGAGATTCTACGAAAATGAGAAGACTGAGCAAGTACCAAGATATCGTCCAAATAAGGAAATACCAAAACCCTATTCTCTGAATACAGAAAGAAGGGCACCGAGAACCTTTGAAAAAAATTCTTGGAACTGAGGCTAGGCCAAACGGTAGAGCCACAAAACTGGTAATGCTTGTCTAAAAAGAGAATCTCAGACACTAAAAGTAATCTGGATGAATCGGAATATGCAGATACACATCCTGTAAATCTATTGTAGACATATAATGCCCTTGCTAAACAAAAGGCAGGATAGTCCTACAGTAACCATCTTGAATGTTGGTATCCTAACATAACGATTCAATAATGATAGATCCAGAACTGGTCTGAAGGAATTGACCTTCTTTGGTACAATGAAGAGATAAAATAAAACCCCAGCCCCTGTTCCAGAACTGGAACTGGCATAAATACTCCAGCCAACTCTAGATCTGAAACACATTTCAGAAATGCTGAGCCTTGCTGTGTTAACTGGGACACGGGAAAGAAAAGAATCTCTTAGCAGGAGGCCTTAACTTGAAGCCAATTCTGTACCTTTCTGAAACAATGTTTCTGAAACCAGAGATTAAGAACGGAATTGATCCAAATTTCTTTGAAGAAAACGTAATCTGCCCCATACCAGCTGAGCTGGAATAAGGGCCGCACCTTCATAGGTACTTAGGAGCTGGCTATAGGTTTCTATAAAGCTCGGATATATTCCAAACTGGAAATAGTTTCCAAACTGATACCGCTCCTGAGGATGAAGGATCAGGCTTTTGTTCCTTGTTGTGAGGAAAGGAACGAAATGATTATTTACCCTGAAAGAAAGGGAAAGCAAAGTTGACTTAGAAGACATGTCAGTATTCCAAGTTTAATCCATAAAGCTTTTCTAGCTAAAATAGCTAGAGACATATACCTGACATCAACTCTAATGATATCAAAAGATGGTATCACCAATAAAATTATTAGCATGTTATAGAATAATAATAATGCTATAAAATTATGATCTGTTACTTGTTGCGCTAAAGCTTCTAACCAAAAAGTTGAAGCTGCAGCAACATCCGCTAAAAATATAGCAGGTCTAAGAAGATTACCTGAACATAAGTAAGCTTTTCTTAGAAAGGATTCAATTTTCCTATCTAAAGGATCCTTAAATGAAGTACTATCTGCCATAGGAATAGTAGTACATTAGCAGGAGTAGAGACAGCCCCATAACCTTAGGGATTTTTGTCCCAAAAAACTCTAATCTGTCAGATGGCACAGGATATAATTTGCTTAAACGTCTAGAAGGAGTAAATAAATTACCCAAATTATTCCATTCCCTGGAAATTACTTCAGAAATAGCATCAGGGAGATAAAACACCTCTGGAATAACTACCTTATTTAAACGTTTACATTTAGTATCAAGAGGACCAGAATCCTCTATTTCTAATGCAAATAACACTTCTTTAAGTAAAGAACGAATAAATTCCATCTTGGACAAATACAAAGATTTATCAGCATCAAAATGATGATGTTCATTTAAAAATTCATCTGAAAAAAAGAGAAGTTTTAAAAGACTTTTATGTATACTAGAAGGAGAAATAACAGACATAGCCTTCTTAATGGATTTAAAATAAATAAAATCTCTTATGTTATCAGGAACACTCTGAAAATTAGATGTTGACGGAACAGCAACAGGTAATGTAACAGTACTAAAGGAAATTTTATCTGCATTAATAAGTTTGACATGACATGCAATACAAATAACAGCTGGAGAAACAGATACCAAAAGTTTATAGCAGACTTAGCTTGGTAGCTCCAGCACTGTGCAGTGATTTTCCTGTAGTAACTTCTGACTCAGTTGCAACGTGGAACATCTTGCAATATGTAAAAGAAAAAAACAACATATAAAGCAAAATTGATCAAATTCCTTAAATGACAGTTTCAGGAATGGGAAAAAAATGCCAGTGAACAAGCTTCTAGCAACCAGAAGCAATAAATAATGAGACTTAAATAATGTGGAGACAAAAATGACGCCCAAATTTTTTAGCGCCAAAAAAGACGCCCACATTATCTGGCGCCTAAATGCTTTTGGCGCCAAAAATGACGCCACATCCGGAACGCCGACATTTTTGGCGCAAAATAACGTCAAAGAATGACGCAACTTCCGGCGACACGTATGACGCCGGAAACGGAAATAGAATTTTTGCGCCAAAAAAGTCCGCGCCAAAAATGACGCAATAAAATGAAGCATTTTCAGCCCCCGCGAGCCTAACAGCCCACAGGGAAAAAGTCAAATTTTAAGGTAAAATATGTTAAATTAAAATGCATTATCCCAAATATGAAACTGACTGTCTGAAAAATAAGGAAAGTTGAACATTCTGAGTCAAGGCAAATAAATGTTTGAATACATATATTTAGAACTTTATAAACAAAGTGCCCAACCATAGCTAGGAGTGTCACAGAAAATAAGACTTACTTACCCCAGGACACTCATCTACATATAGCAGATAGCCAAACCAGTACTGAAACGAGAATCAGCAGAGGTAATGGTATATATAAGAGTATATCGTCGATCTGAAAAGGGAGGTAAGAGATGAATCTCTACGACCGATAACAGAGAACCTATGAAATAGACCCCGTAGAAGGAGATCACTGCATTCAAATAGGCAATACTCTCCTCACATCCCTCTGACATTCACTGCACGCTGAGAGGAAAACCGGGCTCCAACTTGCTGCGGAGCGCATATCAACGTAGAATCTAGCACAAACTTACTTCACCACCTCCATCGGAGGCAAAGTTTGTAAAACTGAATTGTGGGTGTGGTGAGGGGTGTATTTATAGGCATTTTAAGGTTTGGGAAACTTTGCCCCTCCTGGTAGGAATGTATATCCCATACGTCACTAGCTCATGGACTCTTGCTAATTACATGAAAGAAATAATAATATCATGAGAATCATGATGTGTTACTTGTTGCGCTAAGGTTTCCAACCAAAAAGTTGAAGCTGCAGCAACATCAGCCAAAGATATAGCAGGTCTAAGAAGATTACCTGAACACAGATAAGCTTTTCTTAGAAAGGATTCAATTTTCCTATCTAAAGGATCCTTAAACGAAGTACCATCTGACGTAGGAATAGTAGTACGTTTAGCAAGGGTAGAAATAGCCCCATCAACTTTAGGGATTTTGTCCCAAAATTCTAATCTGTCAGACGGCACAGGATATAATTGCTTAAAACGTTTAGAAGGAGTAAATGAATTACCCAATTTATCCCATTCTTTGGAAATTACTGCAGAAATAGCATTAGGAACAGGAAAAACTTCTGGAATAACCACAGGAGATTTAAATACCTTATCCAAACGTTTAGAATTAGTATCAAGAGGACCAGAATCCTCTATTTCTAAAGCAATTAGAACTTCTTTAAGTAAAGAACGAATAAATTCCATTTTAAATAAATATGAAGATTTATCAGCATCAACCTCTGAGACAGAATCCTCTGAACCAGAAGAGTCATCAGAATCAGAATGATGATGTTCATTTAAAAATTCATCTGTAGGGAGAGAAGTTTTAAAAGATTTTTTACGTTTACTAGAAGGAGAAATAACAGACATGGGCTCCATGTACTAAGAGGCGGGCGGACAGCTTCTTAACTCGCGAAGCTGTCCGCCCGCCTCCGCTACACACGGGCAGCGGATCTATTGATCCGCTTGCCCGTATGTATCATTACACACTCAGCGGAGTGTGTAATGCCCGCCCCTTCAGTCGCGCGACCAATCACGCGACTGAAGGGGCTGTCAATCACCGAGAGCGAGCGAGCTCTCGGTGATTTTGCTTCGCCACCTAAGAGGTGGCGTAGGGTGTAGGAAGCAGCGGTCTAATGACCGCTGCTTCTTACATTGCGGGAAGCAGGCTCGCATATGCGAACCTGCCCCGCAAAGGCTCCGGAGCAGCTTTCGCTGCTTCGTACATGGAGCCCATAGCCTTCTTTATGGATTCAGAAACAAAATCTCTTATGTTATCAGGAACATTCTGCACCTTAGATGTTGAAGGAACTGCAACAGGCAATGGTACTTTACTAAAGGAAATATTATCTGCTTTAACAAGTTTGTCATGACAATCAATACAAACAAAAGCTGGAGGAATAGCTACCAAAAGTTTACAGCAGATACACTTAGCTTTGGTAGATCCAGCACTAGACAGCGATTTTCCTGTAGTATCTTCTGACTCAGATGCAACGTGAGACATCTTGCAATATGTAAGAGAAAAAACAACAACATATAAAGCAAAATTGATCAAATTCCTTAAATGACAGTTTCAGGAATGGGAAAAAATGCCAAAGAACAAGCTTCTAGCAACCAGAAGCAATGAAAAATGAGACTTAAATAATGTGGAGACAAAAGCGACGCCCATATTTTTTAGCGCCAAATAAGACGCCCACATTATTTGGCGCCTAAATGCTTTTTGGCGCCAAAAATGACGCCACATCCGGAACGCCGACATTTTTGGTGCAAAATAACGTCAAAAAATGACGCAACTTCCGGCGACACGTATGACGCCGGAAACGGAAAAGAATTTTTGCGCCAAAAAAGTCAGCGCCAAGAATGACGCAATAAAATGAAGCATTTTCAGCCCCCGCGAGCCTAACAGCCCACAGGGAAAAAAGTCAAATTTTTGAAGGTAAGAAAAAATGATTAAATCAAATGCATTATCCCAAATATGAAACTGACTGTCTGAAAAATAAGGAAAGTTGAACATTCTGAGTCAAGGCAAATAAATGTTTGAATACATATATTTAGAACTTTATAAACAAAGTGCCCAACCATAGCTTAGAGTGTCACAGAAAATAAGATTTACTTACCCCAGGACACTCATCTACATGTTTGTAGAAAGCCAAACCAGTACTGAAACGAGAATCAGCAGAGGTAATGGTATATATAAGAGTATATCGTCGATCTGAAAAGGGAGGTAAGAGATGAATCTCTACGACCGATAACAGAGAACCTATGAAATAGACCCCGTAGAAGGAGATCACTGCATTCAAATAGGCAATACTCTCCTCACATCCCTCTGACATTCACTGCACGCTGAGAGGAAAACCGGGCTCCAACTTGCTGCGGAGCGCATATCAACGTAGAATCTAGCACAAACTTACTTCACCACCTCCATCGGAGGCAAAGTTTGTAAAACTGAATTGTGGGTGTGGTGAGGGGTGTATTTATAGGCATTTTGAGGTTTGGGAAACTTTGCCCCTCCTGGTAGGAATGTATATCCCATACGTCACTAGCTCATGGACTCTTGCTAATTACATGAAAGAAATATATATTTTATATAGGTGTTTATATATTGAATTTCAAGCATATTTTCCCAAATAAACAAACAACTTTTTTAAATTGTTTATATAAATTGTATTTATATATTTGTAACACCACATGAAATGCAACATACGTTGTTAGAATTTTAGAATGAGAATTGTTGAATGGTTTATATTTTTGTACACTTAGTTTAGAATGAATATGGTAAAGTCAATATCCCGTATTAGTTTAATCGCAGCATGTTGTAATTGTAAAAATTAACACTCCCCAGAAATGATCATTTCTACTTGGCTAGTGGTTAACCAATAACGGTGAAGCTAAACAACACACCCCCTTTAGTGGGTAAACACAGATGGCGCTATAAAAAGACAATTATCAGGTGAAGCCGTTATACGACATTCCTCTTGAGAAAGCCCAGCGAATACCGGGAGAAACGCGTTGGGGTCAGGTGTCACATCCCTGCTAGGAAGGCATTTCTCACACCATCTGCCACAAATCACCGCAACCGTCACTCTGTTGGAAATCCGGATATCCCAGAGTTTAGACAGTGAGCAAGAGACAGTTTACATCAGTCTTATGGGACGTGTGAGCAGCATGTCAGATTTGACCAACAGATGGGCATGAACTATGTTTCCTCAGTGTGAGTAGATAAATATATGTGTGTCATTTTAACATTGAATAAATCTACACTTGAATTTCTTTTGCGCTCCATTTCTTGTATTTTCATGTTCTACTGTATACCGAAGCTGTGAAAAGGAAAGGCGGCTTGAAGGGAGCAGCAGAGTGTTTTTATCCATCAAAGGCTTAAGAAATTGTTTCCTACCTCTCCACCAGGCAATATGCTAATCTAAGTTTAAACGATTCACAAGGAGGTACTGTGGTTTTTGAAATCATCATGTAGGCTGGGAGTTTATTTGTGCTTTCTTCCAAAAAGACATTGATCATATCTAACAGACTTTTTATCATCAGTAAAACTTTTTACTATCAGTATTATTTTGCATGTATTGCAGATTGTATACTTTCCATATCCTATTTTATTTTTAAATATATTTCTTAATAGTGTTACATTATATAATAGGCACTACGGATATTTTGACTATATTTTATTTTTGGTGCTTAT
This sequence comes from Bombina bombina, assembly GCF_027579735.1. Taxonomy (NCBI): domain Eukaryota; kingdom Metazoa; phylum Chordata; class Amphibia; order Anura; family Bombinatoridae; genus Bombina; species Bombina bombina. Next base: position 26,133,636 of record NC_069499.1, on the reverse strand, counting down.
AATCATCCATAATAGGCTGCTGATTTAGCTCTGTAATAGTTTTTTTTGTTTGTATTATATCTGGGGGGGGGGGGGGGGGGGGTTCTGTACAGCAGCTATTAGGTGCCAGTAATGTCTAATTTTGGTAACAGCACTAATAGAGAGAATAGAATTAGGGATTTAAATCTGTTAGATAAGCAAAATTAGATATTTTTAAATAGTACTGAGGACCCTGAAGGGCTGTTTAAAACATTAGAAAATTTGTTAGAAAAATACTTTAGGGACTGGCAGGATCTTATCCTACTAGAACAGTGATTTTTAACCTTTTTTTTGCTGTGGCACACTTTTTTACATTAAAAAATCCTGTGGCACATCACCATCCCAAAATCAAAAATCAAAAAAAAATCACACATTGTAGCCTAATACAGCATATATATATACACATACACACAAACACACACATACTGTATGTATTGTGCCACGGCACACTGGTTGAAAAACACTGTACTAGAAAACTATATTGTGTGATTGTGTCTCTCTCTCTTTCTCTAAACCTCTGTGTGTGATTGTGTCTCTCTCTCTTTCTCTCTCTCTAACCCTCTGTGTGTGATTGTGTCTCTCTCTCTTTCTCTCTCTCTAACCCTCTGTGTGTGATTGTGTATCTCTCTCTTTATCTAAACCTCTGTGTGTGATTGTCTCTCTCTCTTTCTCTAAACCTCTGTGTGTGATTGTGACTCTCTCTTTCTCTAAACCTCTGTGTGTGATTGTGTCTCTCTCTCTTTCTCTAAACCTCTGTGTGTGATTGTGTCTCTCTCTCTTTCTCTAAACCTCTGTGTGTGATTGTGTCTCTCTCTTTCTCTAAACCTCTGTGTGTGATTGTGTCTCTCTCTTTCTCTAAACCTCTGTGTGTGATTGTGTCTCTCTCTCTTTCTCTAAACCTCTGTGTGTGATTGTGTCTCTCTCTCTTTCTCTAAACCTCTGTGTGTGATTGTGTCTATCAGGCCCATTTATCAAGCTCCGTATGGAGCTTGAAGGGCCGTGTTTCTGGCGAGTCTTCAGACTCGCCAGAAACACAACTTATGAAGCAGCGGTCTAAAGACCGCTGCTCCATAACCCTGTCCGCCTGCTCTGAACAGGCGGACAGGAATCGCCAGACATCAACCCGATCGAATACGATCGGGTTGATTGACAGCTCCCTGCTGGCGGCCGATTGGCCGCGAGTCAGCAGGGGGCGGCGTTGCACCAGCAGCTCTTGTGAGCTGCTGGTGCAATGTTAAATGCGGAGAGCGTATTGCTCTCCGCATTTAGCGAGGTCTTGCGGACCTGATCCGCAGTGTCGGATCAGGTCCGCAAGACCTTTGATAAATTGGGGCCTATCACTCTATTTCTCTAAACCTCTGTGTGTGATTGTGTCTCTCTCTCTATTTCTCTAAACCTCTGTGTGTGATTGTGTTTCTCTCTCTTTCTCTAAACCTCTGTGTGTGATTGTCTCTCTCTCTTTCTCTAACCCTCTGTGTTTGATTGTGTCTCTCTCTCTTTCTCTAAACCTCTGTGTGTGATTGTGTCTCTCTCTAAACCTTGTGTGTGATTGTGTCTCTCTCTCTTTCTCTAAACCTCTGTGTGTGATTGTGTCTATCTCTCTATTTCTCTAAACCTCTGTGTGTGATTGTGTATCTCTCTCTTTCTCTAAACCTCTGTGTGTGATTGTGTCTCTCACTCTTTCTCTAAACCTCTGTGTGTGATTGTGTCTCTCTCTCTTTCTCTAAACCTCTGTGTGTGATTGTGTCTATCTCTCTATTTCTCTAAACCTCTGTGTGTGATTGTGTCTCTCTCTCTTTCTCTAAACCTCTGTGTGTGATTGTGTCTCTCTCTCTTTCTCTAACCCTCTGTGTGTGATTGTGTCTCTCTCTCTTTCTCTAAACCTCTGTGTGTGATTGTGTCTCTCTCTCTTTCTCTAAACCTCTGTGTGTGATTGTGTCTATCTCTCTGTTTCTCTAAACCTCTGTGTGTGATTGTGTCTATCTCTCTAGTTCTCTAAACCTCTGTGTGTGATTGTGTATCTCTTCTCTCTCTTTCTCTAAACCTCTGTGTGTGATTGTGTATCTCTCTCTTTCTCTAAACCTCTGTGTGTGATTGTGTCTCTCTCTCTTTCTCTAAACCTCTGTGTGTGATTGTGTCTCTCTTTCTCTAAACCTCTGTGTGTGATTGTGTCTCTCTTTCTCTAAACCTCTGTGTGTGATTGTGTCTCTCTCTCTTTCTCTAAACCTCTGTGTGTGATTGTGTCTATCTCTCTATTTCTCTAAACCTCTGTGTGTGATTGTGTATCTCTCTCTTTCTCTAAACCTCTGTGTGCGATTGTGTCTCTCTCTCTTTCTCTAAACCTCTGTGTGTGATTGTGTCTCTCTCTCTTTCTCTAAACCTCTGTGTGTGATTGTGTCTATCTTTCTTTTTCTCTCTCTCTAATCCTCTGTGTGTGATTGTGCCTCTCTCTTTCTCTCTAACCCTCTGTGTGTGATTGTGTCTCTCTCTCTTTCTCTAAACCTCTGTGTATGATTGTGTCTCTCTCTCTTTCTCTAAACCTCTGTGTGTGATTGTGTCTATCTCTCTATTGCTCTCTCTCTAACCCTCTGTGTGTGATTGTGTCTCTCTCTCTTTCTCTCTCTCTCTCTAACCATCTGTGTGTGATTGTGCCTCTCTCTTTCTCTCTCTCTCTCTAACCCTCTGTGTGTGATTGTGTCTCTCTCTCTTTCTCTAAACCTCTGTGTGTGATTGTGTCTCTCTCTCTTTCTCTCTCTCTAACCCTCTGTGTGAGATTGTGTCTCTCTCTCTCATTCTCTCTCTCTAACCATCTGTGTGTGATTGTGTCTCTCTCTCTTTCTCTCTCTCTAACCCTCTGTGTGTGATTGTGTCTCTCTCCCTAACCCTCTGTGTGTGATTATGTCTCTCTCTCTTTCTCTAAACCTCTGTGTGTGATTGTCTCTCTTTCTCTAAACCTCTGTGTGTGATTGTGTCTCTCTCTTTCTCTAAACCTCTGTGTGTGATTGTGTCTCTCTCTCTTTCTCTAAACCTCTGTGTGTGATTGTGTCTCTCTCTCTTTCTCTAAACCTCTGTGTGTGATTGTGTCTATCTCTCTATTTCTCTAAACCTCTGTGTGTGATTGTGTCTCTCTCTCTTTCTCTAAACCTCTGTGTGTGATTGTGTCTCTCTCTCTCTCTTTCTCTAACCCTCTGTGTGTGATTGTGTCTCTCTCTCTTTCTCTAAACCTCTGTGTGTGATTGTGTCTCTCTCTCTTTCTCTAAACCTCTGTGTGTGATTGTGTCTATCTCTCTATTTCTCTAAACCTCTGTGTGTGATTGTGTATCTCTCTCTTTCTCTAAACCTCTGTGTGTGATTGTGTCTATCCCTCTATTTCTCTAAACCTCTGTGTGTGATTGTGTATCTCTCTCTTTCTCTAAACCTCTGTGTGTGATTGTGTATCTCTCTCTTTCTCTAAACATCTGTATGTGATTGTGTCTCTCTCTCTTTCTCTAAACCTCTGTGTGTGATTGTGTCTCTCTCTATTTCTCTAAACCTCTGTGTGTGATTGTGACTCTCTCTCTTTCTCTAAACCTCTGTGTGTGATTGTGTCTCTCTCTCTCTTTCTCTAACCCTCTGTGTGTGATTGAGTCTCTCTCTCTTTCTCTAAACCTCTGTGTGTGATTGTGTCTCTCTCTCTTTCTCTAAACCTCTGTGTGTGATTGTGTCTATCTCTCTATTTCTCTAAACATCTGTGTGTGATTGTGTCTATCTCTCTATTTCTCTAAACCTCTGTGTGTGATTGTGTCTATCTCTCTATTTCTCTAAACCTCTGTGTGTGCTTGTGTATCTCTCTCTTTCTCTAAACCTCTGTGTGTGATTGTGTATCTCTCTCTTTCTCTAAACCTCTGTGTGTGATTGTGTCTCTCTCTCTTTCTCTAAACCTCTGTGTGTGATTGTGTCTATCTCTCTATTTCTCTAAACCTCTGTGTGTGATTGTGTATCTCTCTCTTTCTCTAAACCTCTGTGTGTGATTGTGTATCTCTCTCTTTCTCTAAACCTCTGTGTGTGATTGTGTCTCTCTCTCTTTCTCTAAACCTCTGTGTGTGATTGTGTCTATCTTTCTTTTTCTCTCTCTCTAATCCTCTGTGTGTGATTGTGCCTCTCTCTTTCTCTCTCTCTCTCTAACCCTCTGTGTGTGATTGTGTCTCTCTCTCTTTCTCTAAACCTCTGTGTGTGATTGTGTCTCTCTCTCTTTCTCTAAACCTCTGTGTGTGATTGTGTCTATCTCTCTATTGCTCTCTCTCTAACCCTCTGTGTGTGATTGTGTCTCTCTCTCTTTCTCTCTCTCTCTCTCTCTAACCCTCTGTGTGTGATTGTGTCTCTCTCTCTTTCTCTAAACCTCTGTGTGATTGTGTCTCTCTTTCTCTCTCTCTAACCCTCTGTGTGTGATTGTGTCTTTCTCTCTCTCTTTCTCTCTCTCTAACCCTCTGTGTGTGATTGTCTCTCTCTCTTTCTCTCTCTCTCTCTCTAACCCTCTGTGTATGATTCTCTCTCTCTCTCTCACCCTCTGTGTGTGATTGTGTTCCTCTTTCTCTCTCTCTAACCCTCTGTGTGTGATTGTGTCTCTCTTTCTCTCTCTCTAACCCTCTGTGTGTGATTGTGTCTCTCTTTTTCTCTCTCTCTAACCCTCAGTGTGTGATTGTGTCTCTCTCTTTCTCTCTCTCTCTAACCCTCTGTGTGTGATTGTGTCTCTCTCTCTTTCTCTCTCTCTCTAACCCTCTGTGTGTGATTGTGTCTCTCTCTAACCCTCTGTGTGTGATTGTGTCTCTCTCTCTTTCTAGCTAACCCTCTGTGTCTCTCTCTCCCTCTCCCCCGAGTGCTTTTCTGTGTTTTGGTCTACCTTTTATTTATTTAATGAATTGGTAGTGCCATCTGATGATGTGGCATTATTTAAAGGGGTGGGGTCAAGCGCCCCAACATCTTTAAATTTCCCCAGCCGCCACTGGATCAAGACATTTTTATATTTACTGAATAAAGAAGGAATGTATAAGCATAATTTGCAGCATTAAAGTAAAAAGTATGTTTTAAACATATTTTAATGGGCCTGGATTTCTAGATCTCATAATCAGAGCAAGCATTTTGTTATCTGGCAAGAGTTTCTGTTACAATCCTTTAGACTAAAATCAGATGTTTACTAAGTTGACCAGGTTTGCAAGACACCATTTAAAGGGTCATGAAACCCATATGTTTTCTTTCATGATTTAGAAAGGGCATGCAATTTTAAATGACTTTCCAATTTACATCTATTATCTAATTTTCTTCATTCTTTTGATATCTTTTGTTGAAAATCATATCTAAATATGCTCAGTAGCTGCTGATTGGTGGCTGCACATAGATACCTCATGTGATTGGCTCACCCATGTGCATTGCTATTTATTCAACAAAGGATATCTAAAGAATGAAGGTGTATCCTAGCCACTGCCTCACCAGCCTCTGACGTCACCGCACGTCACGGATTGCTATCTGCCCTGTGCCTGCCTTTTCACTACTGTGCTCCTGATTCTACCCTATTGCTCCCTGACCTGTGCCTGCCTTTTCATTACTGTGCTCCTGATTCTGCTCTATTGCTCCCTGACCTGTGCCTACCTTTTCACTACTGTGCTCTTGATTCTGCCCTATTGCTCCCTGACCTGTGTCTGCCTTTTCACTACGGTGTTCCTGATTCATGCCTTATTGCTGCCTGACCTGTGCCTGCCTTTTCACTACTGTGTTACCGATTCTGCCCCCATTGCTCCCTGACCTGTGTCTGCCTTTTCACTACTGTGCTCCTGATTCTGCTCCCTGACCTGTGCCTGCCTTTTCACTACTGTGTTTTCTGATTCTGCTCTATTGCTGCCTGACCCGTGCCTTTCACTACTGTTTTCTGATTCTGCCCTATTGCTGCCTGACCTGTGCCTGCCTTTTCACTACTGTGCTCCTGATTCTGCCCTATTGCTCCCTGACCAGTGCCCGCCTGTTCACTACTGTGTTCTTCATTCTGCTGTATTGCTACCTGTTTCAAAAAATAACAGAGAGAAGGACAGAAGCATTATTTGGCACACTTCAAAGGGTGGTAATGTACAATGTGTATGGAGTACGGTATAGATGAGGTGAATTAAAACCTAACAATTAATAATTCTTGTTAAAATATAATTGTGGACCATGTCACTAAGTGAAGCTAAATATATACTAAGAGGTGACGTTTTCATCTCTTAGCCAATAGCAATGCGGTAAATTAGGCTCCCATGGGCGCCAAGCCAGATTTACCACACGGCTATTGGCTAAGAGGTGAAAACTTCACCTCTTATCAACAAAATTTTTTAGCCGTGGGCTGCTGTAGCAGCTAAGAATGGCGATCGGTTGAAACAAATACAGGCCCTTTCTACATGAAGTATCTTATACTTCATGAATGAAAGTCCCCTTTATTTGTTTCAATAGTCAATCCTAGCGTTTGTATAATGCTAGGATTGACTTTTACTTTAAGCAAGGAGGGAAAACAGGTGAGACTAATATTGCAACCAAAATAAAAAGCAGCAACTAACTTATTAAAGTCAGGGGAAACCCTAAAACCCGTGCCTGCCTTTTCCCTATTTGTGCTCCTGATTCTGTCTTTTTGCTGCCTGATCTGTGCCTGCTTTTTTTCCCTGTGTTCTTTATTCTGCCCTATTGCTTCCTGACCTGTGCCTGCGTTTTTAGTACTGTAATCCTGATGCTGCCTTATTGCTACCTGACCTGTGCCTGTCTTTTCACTACTATGCTCCTGATTCTGCCTTATTGCTACCTGCCCTGTGCCTACCTTTTCATTACTGTGGTTATGATTCTACCTTATTGCTACCTGACCTGTGCCTGCCTTTTCACTACTGTTCTCCTGATTCTGCCCTATTGCTACCTGACCTGTGATTGCCTTTTCACTACTGTGTTCCTGATTCTGCCTTATTGCTACCTGACCTGTGCCTGCCTTTTCACTACTGTTCTCCTGATTCTGCCCTATTGCTACCTGACCTGTGCCTGCCTTTTCACTACTGTGTTCCTGATTCTGCCCTATTGCTACCTGACCAGTGACTGCCTTTTCACTACTGTGCTCATGATTCTGCCCTATTGCTGCCTGACCAGTGCCTGCCTTTTCACTACTGTGTTCCTGATTCTGCTCTATTGCTAAATGACCTGTGCCTGCCTTTTCATTGCTGTGTTCCTGATTCTGCCCTATTGCTGCCTGACCAGTGACTGCCTTTTCACTACTGTGTTCCTTATTCTGCTCCCTGACCTGTGTCTGCCTTATTTCTACCTGACACGTGCCTGTGTTTTCACTACTGTGCTCCTGATTCAGGCTTATTGCTGCCTGACCAGTGACTGCCTTTTCACTGCTGTGTTCCTTATTCTGCCCTATTGCTGCCTGACCAGTGACTGCCTTTTCACTGCTGTGTTCCTTATTCTGCTCCCTGACCTGTGTCTGCCTTATTGCTACCTGACACGTGCCTGTGTTTTCACTACTGTGCTCCTGATTCAGGCTTATTGCTGCCTGACCAGTGACTGCCTTTTCACTGCTGTGTTCCTTATTCTGCCCTATTGCTGCCTGACCAGTGACTGCCTTTTCACTGCTGTGTTCCTTATTCTGCTCCCTGAGCTGTCTGCCTTTTCACTACTGTGCTCCTGATTCTGCCTTATTGCACAGGCAAACAGGACTGAGGTACTTAAATAGGGAATGATGACTCTCTCTGATGATGTTCTTCAGTTTGGCCCTAAGAGGGAGCCTGGAGTACAAGCAAGGAGGGAAAACAGGTGAGTCTTATATTGCAGCCAAAATAAAAAGCAGCAAATAACTTATTAAAGTCCGGGAGAAACCCAAAAACCTGTGCCTGCCTTTTCACTATTTGTGCTCTTGATTGTGCCTAATTGCTACCTGACCCGTGTCGGCCCTTTCACTACTGTGTTCCTTATTCTGCTTTATTGCTACCTGACCTGTTGTCAGGGAACCAAGAATTAGACAGATACCTGAAATACTAAATTAATCGCACCTTTATTAAAAAATACAAAATATTAATAAAGAGTCTAAAAGCCAAGCCATTAGAGAAAGCCAGTGCGGGTTGTCAGACGAGTCGGGTCAGGAACCAAAGCGAGTATTCAGACGAACCGGGGTCAGGAACACGAAGATCAGCAAAGTCAGGAACAAGCCAGGGATCAGGAACCAGAAGGAACGTCAAACAAGCCAGGTTATACACAGAGTCATGAACACAGGTACTCACAGAGAAGTCAGAGACAACACAAGGGCAAAGGCAAACAGGACTGAGGTAGTTAAATAGGGAATGATGACATCATCATTCTGGGACTACAACCTGTGTCTCTCTGATATGTTCTCCAGTTTGGACATAAGAGGGAGTCTGGAGGAGAAGACAGGTGAGTCTAATAAGGCAGCCAAAAAAAGCAGCAAATAACTTATTAAAGTCTGGGAGAAATCCTAAAACCCGTGCCTGCCTTTTCACTATTTGTGCTCTTGATTCTGTCTTATTGCTGCCTGACCTGTGCCTGCTTTTTTTCTGTGTTCCTGATTCTGCCTTATTGCTCCCTGACCTGTGTCTGCCTTTTTACTACTGTGTTTCTGATTCTGCTCCATTGCTACTTGACCTGTACCTGTCCTTTTTACCACTGTGTTCCTGATTCTGCTCTATTGCTACCTGACCTGTGCCTGCCTTTTTACCACTGTGTTCCTGATTCTGCCTTATTGCTACCTGACCTGTGCCTGCCTTTTCACTACTGTGTTCCTGATTCTGTCTTATTGCTACCTGACCTGTGCCTGCCTTTTCACTACTGTGTTCCTGATTCTGTCTTATTGCTGCCTGACCTGTGCCTGCCTTTTCATTACTGTGATCCTGATTCTAGCTTATTGCTGCCTGACCCGTGCCTGCCTTTTCACTACTGTGTTCCTGATTCTGCTCTATTGCTACCTGACCTGTGCCTGCCTTTTTACTACTGTGTTCCTGATTCTTTCCGACTGCTGCCTGACCTGTACCTGCTTTTTAACTACTGATTTTCTGAATCTGCACTATTGCTGCCTTACCCGTGCCTGCCTTTTCACTACTGTGTTCCTGATTCTGCTCTATTGCTCCATGACCGCCTTTTCACTACTGTATTCCTGATTCTGCTCTATTGCTACCTGACCTGTGCCTGCCTTTTCATTACTGTGATCCTGATTCTAGCTTATTGCTGCCTGACCCGTGCCTGTCTTTTCACTACTGTGCTCCTTATTCTGCTCTATTGCTACCTGACCTGTGCCTGCCTTTTCACTACTGTGCTCCTGATTCTGCCCTATTGCTACCTGACCAGTGACTGCCTTTTCACTACTGTGTTCCTTATTCTGCTCCCTGACCTGTGTCTGCCTTTTCACTACTGTGTTCCTGATTCTTTCCTACTGCTGCCTGACCTGTACCTGCCTTTTCACTACTGTATTTCTATTTCTGCCCTACTGCTGCCTTACCCCTGCCTACCTTTTCACTACTGTGTTCCTGATTCTGCCCTTTTCACTACTGTGTTCCTGATACTTTCCTACTGCTGCCTGACCAGTGGCTGTCTTTTCACTACTGTGTTCATGATTCTGCCCTATTGCTTCCTGACCTGTGCATGCCTTTTCACTACTGTGTTCCCGATTCTGCACTACTGCTTCCTGACCTGTGCCTACCTTTTCACTACTGTGTTCCTGATACTTTCCTACTGCTGCTTGACCTGTACCTGCCTTTTCACTACTGTTTTCTGATTCTGCTCTATTGCTACCTGACCTGTGCCTGCCTTTTCACTACTGTGTTCTTGATTCTTTCCTACTGCTGCCTGACCTGTACCTGCCTTTTCACTACTGATTTTCTGATTCTGCCCTACTGCTGCCTTACCCGTGCCTGCCTTTTCACTACTGTGTTCCTGATTCTGCCCTATTGCTCCATGACCACCTTTTCACTACTGTGTTCCCGATTCTAGCTTATTGCTGCCTGACCCGTGCCTGTCTTTTCACTACTGTGCTCCTGATTCTGCCTAATTGCTACCTGACCAGTGACTGTCTTTTCACTACTGTGTTCCTTATTCTGCTCCCTGACCTGTGTCTGCCTTTTCACTACTGTGTTTGTGATTTTGCACTATTGTTGCCTGACCCGTGCCTGCCTTTTCACTACTGTGTTCCTGATTCTGCACTATTGGTGCCTGATCTGTGTCTGCCTTTTCACTACAGTGTTCCTGATACTTTCCTACTGCTCCATGACCAGTGGCTGTCTTTTTACTACTGTGTTCATGATTCTGCCCTATTGCTGGCTGACCTGTGCCTGCCTTTTCACTACTGTGTTTCTGATTCTGCCCTACTGCTGCCTTACCCGTGCCTGCCTCTTCACTCACTACTGTGTTCATGATTCTGCCCTATTGCTCCCTGACCCGTGCATGCCTTTTCACTACTGTGTTCCTGATTCTGCTCTATTGCTGCCTGACCTGTGCCTGCCTTTTCACTACTGTGTTCCTGATACTTTCCTACTGCTGCCTGACCTGTGGCTGTCTTTTTACTACTGTGTTCATGATTCTGCCCTATTGCTACCGGACCAGTGCCTGCCTTTTCACTACTGTGTTCCTGATTCTGAACTATTGCTGCCTGACCCATACCTGCCTTTTCACTACTGTGTTCCTGATACTTTGATACTGCTGCCTTACCCGTGCCTGCCTTTTCACAACTGTGTTCCCGATTCTGCCCTATTGCTCCATGACCCATGCCTGTCTTTTTCACTACTGTGTTCCTGATACTTTCCTACTGCTGCCTGACCCGTGCCTGCCTTTTCACTACTGTGTCCCTGATACTTTGATACTGATGCCTTACCAGAGCCTGCCTTTTCACTACTGTGTTCCTGATACTTTCCTACTGTTGCCTGACCTGTGCCTGCCTTTTCAGTACTGTGTTCCTGATTCTGCCCTATTGCTACCTGACCCGTACCTGCGTTTTAAATAATGTATTAATGATTCTGCCCTATTGCTCCCTGACCAGTGCCTGCCTTTTCACTACTGTGTTCCTGATTTTGCACTATTGTTGCCTTACCTGTGCCTGCATTTTCACTACTGTATTCCTGATTATTTCCTACTGCTGCCTGACCCGTGGCTGTCTTTTCACTACTGTGTTCCTGATTCTGCCCTATTGCTGCCTGACCTGTACCTGCCTTTTACAGAAGTACCACAAAAAAGGTCTTCTAAAAATACAGTAGATAAAAAAACATGTGGATTTGCTTGGGAATGACTCATTTTATGTGCAAAATGTGTATAGACCCCTGGTAAAGTTTATTTTCTAGTAGATAAGTCCCTCTCTAAAACAGCAACACCTTGCAAGGAAAAAAAGTGCTTTAATTTTTGTTCTGTACAATGGGGCCTCTCTAATCTATATGATAACCCCCAAATGCCCTTATGGGCCCCTATTTCATATGGGACTACCCATGATGACACTTTAGTAAGGTGGTAACAGCAGTGGCCACTGGGACATTTTCAGTATTATTTACTAAAATCTATGCAACACAATTATACATTTGTTTACAGCTTTTGCCAAAGCTATCTGACGTGCCATGAATTATAAATATAATAATGGTATATTGTGAATCGGGTGGGCCTGCTGGTAAAAAAAACAATATATAATTTGTTTGGCTCACTCACTGAAATTTGACTTACAGTAGGGTTTAAATGTAGGTAGCAAAAAAAGCTCAAATCTAGCTCAGCACTGGGGGTGTAAAAAAGGTTTAGCATCTAAAGGGTTAAAGAAAAAAAAAATGATCAAATGAAGCTAAATAGGGAGGATGTGCACAAACCACACAAATCTGCTGAGATATATTTTTCTCCTCGTATGGAAGTTCCTCTGAACCTGCTGCGTATAAAACATCTATGACCTTTGGAAGTCTAGCTGCGCAGCCAGTCATTACACTAAAACTGCTGCACAGCAATAAAGTCTAATTGCTACACGGCCATAGAGGTCATTATACTGAATTAATCACATGACAATAAGTATAGCGATGATTATACCAGCAGTACGTGTAGCTGTAGCAATTCAAGGCATTATACAGTTCATACAAACATTTTACAGAAGAGAAGAAGATCGTCTCCTGTTGCAATTTATATGCACAGTTTTTTTTGACACCCTGATATCTTTATATTAAGCAACAACAAAAAGTGCAAAAACCAACAGAAAGCATTTTTTATATAGTACACAATGAAAGGGACAGGAAGCCATACAAAATTATTTCATTATTCGGATAGAACATACAACTTTCAAGTTTACTTTTATTATAAAATTTGTTAAATTATCTTGTTATCCTTTACTGAAGGAATAGCATTGCACTACAGGCAGCAAGATGAACACATCTAGTTAGCCAATCACAAGAGACAAATGTGTGAAGACACAAAAAAGCAGCTAGCTCCCACTGGTGTAGTACATATGTGTGTATTCATTTTCAAACAAGATAAAAGAAAATAGAGAGACACTCAACTGAGACAGAACAAAAGCTAGAAAAACTTCCGTGCTTGTCCACAAGGCCAGTGCCACTCAGGGTGCAGTCTCTTTTAGTACATTATCCCTTTCACGGAGAAAAAAATATCCTGTTGCATATCAGTCTGACCCTGCCCAATGACAGCCCAGCACCGAAATACCAGGCAATTCTTCTCTGAACAAGAGAAACGACAAACCCCAGACGTACGTTTCGGCCTCCTTTGGGCCTCGTCAGTGAGGTGCAGTTGCATCTCTCTCTAGGGCATTTGTGCAAAAAAACAAAAAACAAAAGGGGGGGAAACCAGACGTTGGACTCCTTGCACAAATGCCCTAGAGAGATGCAACTGCACCTCACTGACGAGGCCCAAAGGAGGCCGAAACGTACGTCTGGGGTTTGTCGTTTCTCTTGTTCAGAGAAGAATTGCCTGGTATTTCGGTGCTGGACTGTCATTGGGCAGGGTCAGACTGATATGCTACAGGATATTTTTTTCTCTGTGAAGGGGCATAGTGTGCTAAAAGAGTATGCACCCTGAGTGGCACTGGCCTTGTGGACAAGCACGGAAGTTTTTCTAGCTTTTGTTCTGTCTCAGTTGAGTGTGTCGCTCTACTTTATTTTTTCTTGTTTGTATTAATTTTCAACAATGGATACCAAAAGAACAAAGCACATTTGAAATAGAAGCAATTTTAAAAGTGAATGAAAATGAAATGCTCTGATTCTTGCAAGTTTAATTTTGACTTTACTTTACTTTCCCTTTAATGCACACGGACAAATTGATAGTATTGATTAGGGTTGAACATTCAAACAGAATATAATCTTTCAAAACATGCAATAAAAAAATAATCTTACTTTCATTATCAAACGGTTCTTAGTACTTTAACCCTTTAACTGCTGAGCCATTTCCACCCCTCTGCTGAGCTGCGTTGCAGTTTTTAGATGTTGTACACATTAAAGCCCTATTGTAGGTAATTTCTCAGTGTTAAATATATATGTTTATTCATTGTTTTTCAGCAGACACAGCAGATTTAAATTACACAGTTTAAACAATTAGGGCACAACTCACTTGTAAGCGAGTATGTCCAAAACAGAATGCTTTTATGCACCGATTCAATATTTATCGGTCAAGGTAAGTAAATAAAAAAAAAATATTTTCAACAGATTAAAAGACAGCAAGTATTGCTGGTATCCTGCTGCCCACACTTAAATTAAAAACACATCTCCTGTGTATATGTTTAAAGGGACACTGAACCCAAATGTTTTCTTTTATGATTCAGATAGAGCATGCAATTTTAAGTAACTTTCTAATTTACTCCTATTATCATTTTTTCTTCATTCTCTTGCTATCTTTATTTGAAAAAGAAGGCATCTAAGCAATTTGTTTGGTTCAGCACCCTGGAAAGCACTTGTTCATTGGTAGATTAATTTATCCATCAATCAGCAAGAACAACTCAGGTTGTTCACCAAAAAAGGAGCTGGCATCTAAACTTACATTCTTGCATTTCAAATAAAGATACCAAGAGAATGAAGAAAATTTGATAATATGAGTAAATTAGAAAGTTGCTTAAAATTGCATGCTCTATCTGAATCACTAAAGAAAAAATTTGGGTTCAGTGTCCCTTTAAATAATTATTACGTCATTTATTTCAGTGATACTAAGAGATCAGTTAGTTCAGATATATCAGACTTTCTCTGCTGTTTGGATTATAATATATCAGTGGGTATAATCATCTTTGGTTAACTTGGTCTAAACATAGGCTGGTTCAGCATTATACTCAAATCTGAGGTGGGTCACCCCTGTAGATGGGGTAGGTAACCCCTTATAATACAGCTATTGTCACTCTGAACTAAATTACCAATCTTATAAGTAATGAAAGTATCTCTATAAATTGCTATGTGTGTTTTACAACTACTCGAGTGCCTTATAGAAAGAGCATTATCTTAATAAGTTGAGGTTAAACGTATATCAAGCTTGGTATTTGTGTAGAATACGATACAAGGTGCTAGACCTATTATAACGCAGTAGGGATTACGATTATAATCATATGTGCTATATAGCTTTGTATCTTTCTAAAGAACGATACTAATTATCAATACACAGATATCATCTTTGTTACATTTAGAATGCTATTTATATTAGCAGTGCCAAAATACGTTTTTTCCCTAACCGTTATAAAACAAGAAAAAAGATGATCACTTATTAGTAGCTGTACGCTTAGCTTAATATAATTTGATCTCATCCTCAAATGAGGCACCACGTATTATACTAATTATAGTAGCATGATTAAAGGAAAGATCATAATCTTATTGTGCTTGAACCTAAGATTGTATATAGCTCAAGTTTTCCTCTTAACTACGGTACTAAGTGCCAGATTAATAATACTGGTGAGACTGCAGTTGGATTGCAAGTAGAGTAATAAAAATAATATACACCCCCTCTGAGGAAGCGTATGAGAAACGCTGCGTCAGGTTTTTTTTGTTTAAATTGCTCTCCTGTTGTTAATATGATAGATATTTAACTTGAAATAGGCAGTGTATATTATTTTTAGTATTCTAAACAAATACCAAGCTTGATATACGTTTAACCTCAACTTATTAAGATGTAGAACCTTATTTTATGCACATCACAGCACATTAAGCTGAGTGTTCCTGGCGCTTACAGAGGAAACATTACAGCACATTAAGCTGAGTGTTCCTGGCTCTTACAGAGGAAACATTACAACACCTTTAGCAGAGTGTTCCTGTCGCTAACAGAGGAAACATTACAGCACCTTTAGCAGAGTGTTCCTGGCGCTTACAGATTTAACAATGAAGCACATTTAGCCGAGAGCTCCTGGCGCTTACAGAGGAAACATTACAGCACATTTAGCAGAGTGTTCCTGTCGCTTCAGAGGAAACATTACAACACATTTAGCAGAGTGTTCCTGTTGCTTACAGAGGAAACATTGCAGCACCTTTAGCAGAGTGTTCTTGTTGCTTACAGAGTAAACATTACAGCATAGTTAGCTGAGTGTTTCTGGCGCTTACAGAGGAAACATTACAGCATATTTAGCTGAGTGTTCCTGGCGCTTACAGAGGAAACATTACAGCACATTTAGCTGAGTGTTCCTGGCGCTTACAGAGGAAACATTACAGCACATTTAGCAGAGTGTTCCTGTCGCTTACAGAGGAAGCATTACAACACATTTAGCTGACTGTTCCTGGCGCTTCCAGAGGAAACATTACAACACATTTAGCTGAGTAATCCTGGCGCTTACAGAGGAAACATTACAGCACATTAAGCTGAGTGTTCCTGGCGCTTACAGAGGAAACATTACAGCACATTAAGCTGAGTGTTCCTGTCGCTTACAGAGGAAACATTACAGCACATTTAGCTGAGTGTTCCTGTCGCTTATAGAGGAAACATTGCAGCACATTTAGCTGAGTGTTCTTGGCGCTTACAGAGGAAACATTGCAGCACATTTAGCTGAGTGTTCCTGGCGCTTACAGAGGAAACATTGCAGCACATTTAGCTGAGTGTTCCTGGTGCTTACAGAGGAAATATTACAGCACATTTAGCTGAGTGCTCCTGGTGCTTACAGAGGAAACATTACAGCACATTTAGCTGAGTGCTCCTGGTGCTTACTGAGGAAACATTACAGCACATTTACCTGAGTGCTCCTGTCGCTTCCAGAGGAAACATTACAACACATTTAGCTGAGTGTTCCTGGCACTTAAAGAGGAAACATTACAGCACATTTAGCAGAGTGTTCCTGGCACTTAAAGAGGAAACATTACAGCACATTTAGCTCAGTGTTCCTGGCGCTTACAAAGGAAACATTACAGCACATTTAGCAGAGTGTTCCTGTCGCTTACAGAGGAAACATTACAGCACATTTAGCTGAGTGTTCCTGGCGCTTACAGAGGAAACATTACAGCACATTTAGCAGAGTGTTCCTGTCGCTTACAGAGGAAACATTACAGCACATTTAGCCGAGAGCTCCTGGCGCTTACAGAGGAAACATTACAGCACATTTAGCTGAGTGTTCCTGGCGCTTACAGAGGAAATATTACAGCACATTTAGCTGAGTGTTCCTGGCGCTTACAGCGGAAACATTGCAGGACATTTAGCTGAGTGTTCCTGTCGCTTACAGAGGAAACATTACAGCACATTTAGTTGAGTGTTCCTGGCGCTTATAAAGGAAACATTACAGCACATTTAGCAGAGTGTTCCTGTCGCTTACAGAGGAAACATTACAGCACATTTAGCTGAGTGTTCCTGGCGCTTACAGAGGAAACATTACAGCACATTTAGCAGAGTGTTCCTGTCGCTTACAGAGGAAACATTACAGCACATTTAGCAGAGTGTTCCTGTCGCTTACAGAGGAAACATTACAGCACATTTAGCCGAGAGCTCCTGGCGCTTACAGAGGAAACATTACAGCACATTTAGCTGAGTGTTCCTGGCGCTTACAGAGGAAATATTACAGCACATTTAGCTGAGTGTTCCTGGTGCTTACAGCGGAAACATTGCAGGACATTTAGCTGAGTGTTCCTGTCGCTTACAGAGGAAACATTACAGCACATTTAGTTGAGTGTTCCTGGCGCTTACAGCGGAATCATTACAGGACATTTAGCAGAGTGTTCCTGTCGCTTATAGAGGAAACATTACAGCACATTTAGCCGAGTGCTCCTGTCGCTTACAGAGGAAACATTACAGCACCTTTAGCAGAGTGTTCCTGGTGCTTACAGAGGAAACATCACAGCACATTAAGCTGAGTGTTCCTGGCGCTTACAGAGGAAAAATTACAGCACATTAAGCTGAGTGTTCCTGTCGCTTACAGAGGAAACAATGAAGCACATTTAGCAGAGTGTTCCTGTCGCTTACAGAGGAAATATTATAGCACATTTAGCAGAGTGTTCCTGGTGCTTACAGAAGAAACATTACAGCACATTTAGCAGAGTGTTCCTGTCGCTTATAGAGGAAACATTACAGCACATTTAGCCGAGTGCTCCTGTCGCTTACAGAGGAAACATTACAGCACATTTAGCAGAGTGTTCCTGGCACTTACAGAGGAAACATTACAGCACATTTAGCAGAGTGTTCCTGTCGCTTACAGAGGAAACATTACAGCACATTTAGCAGAGTGTTCCTGGCACTTACAGAGGAAACATTACAGCACATTTAGCAGAGTGTTCCTGTCGCTTACAGAAGAAACATTACAGCACATTTAGCAGAGTGTTCCTGGCGCTTACAGAGGAAACATTGCAGCACATTTAGCCGAGTGTTCCTGGTGCTTACAGAAGAAACATTACAGCACATTTAGCAGAGTGTTCCTGTCGCTTACAAAGGAAACATTACAGCACCTTTAGCAGAGTGTTCCTGGCGCTTACAGATTTAACAGTGAAGCACATTTAGCCGAGAGCTCCTGTCGCTTACAGAGGAAACATTGCAGCACATTTAGCCGAGTGTTCCTGGTGCTTACAGAAGAAACATTACAGCACATTTAGCAGAGTGTTCCTGGCGCTTACAGAGGAAACATTGCAGCACATTTAGCCGAGTGTTCCTGGTGCTTACAGAAGAAACATTACAGCACATTTAGCAGAGTGTTCCTGTCGCTTACAAAGGAAACATTACAGCACCTTTAGCAGAGTGTTCCTGGCGCTTACAGATTTAACAGTGAAGCACATTTAGCCGAGAGCTCCTGTCCCTTACAGAGGAAACATTGCAGCACATTTAGCCGAGTGTTCCTGGTGCTTACAGAAGAAACATTGCAGCACATTTAGCAGAGTGTTCCTGTTGCTTACAGAGGAAACATTACAGCACATTTAGCAGAGTGTTCCTGTCTCTTACAGAGGAAACATTACAGCACATTTAGCAGAGTGTTCCTGTCGCTTACAGAGGAAACATTACAGCACATTTAGCAGAGTGTTCCTGTCTCAGCATGCATAGTTGTAAGGGTCTGAGATGGAATCTGGCAAAGGGAATGATGTCCATACAAGACACCATGAGGCCAATCACCTCCATACACTGGGCCACCGAAGGACTTAGGGAGGCCTGGAGGGCAAGGCAAGCTGATGTTAGCTTGCAACGTCTCTGATTCCCAGAAAATTTACCCTGGTATGTGGAGTAAGACCTCTTTTCCAAGTTTATCTTCCATCCATGTGACCGAAGAAGACAATGGAAGTGCTATGAACTGGAAGTATTGGTCCAGAAATGCAAACCTCAGGAATTGAAAATGTTCCCTGTGTATCGGAATCTGAAGGTATGCATCCTTCAGGTCTATAGTAGTCATCCTGAACCAGAGGAAGGATTGATCTTATTGTCTCTATCTTGATGGGATGCTTAGAAATTCTTAGAAATTTGTTTAGGCACTTAAGTCCAGAATTGGACGAAAAGTTCCCTCCTTTTTGGGAACCACAAAGAGGTTTGAATAGAACCCCAGACCTCTTTCTGATGCAGGTACCGAGACAATTACTTCTAAAGAGACTAGGTCCCATACGCAACCTAAAAAGGCAGTTCTCTTCTCTGGTCTTGTAGACAGTCTGGAGAGAAGGAATCTGCCCCGGGCGGATGGGACTTGAATCCTATCCGTTTTCCTAGAGATCAGTGTAGGCTCCTCCATCTGATCACAACCGCACGTGAGCCCCCTGGGAAAAAAAAGAAAAAAAGAAAGAAAATACATTTTTTGGCTGAATAAATATAATTTCTCCCATAGCCCCCCTATTGGAAAAATTATATTTATTCAGGCCAAAAATGTTCCAGTCTAGACTGTCCAGTTTCATAAGAAAAAAAATCCCATTTATATACCTCTATACCGCACGTGCGGTAGAGAGGTATAGCCTGCCATAGCCCTTTGCACATTTTTTTTATATGTGCCTGCTGCTCCGCCCATAACAGAGCCTATACCTTTCTTAATCGCACAATTTTGAGTGTGCGAGTTGGGCCATTTCTATGGGCGGGCAACAGGGGGAGCACTTTTTTTTTTAGTTTCCTTCATTTTTTTGATGGATGCGAGTACAGTGTTTAATAGGCGGTGGGAAATGTAACAATCTTCACCTGCACGTCAGTCTGTAGTTGGACGTGCAGGCTGCAGAGGATGACATGGAAGCTCGAGCTTGGAAGGCAAGTGTGTATCAGATAGTTTTTGTGTTTTTTTTACTTCTGAAACAGTAGCAGTGTGGCGCTGCCTGCGCTTCTAAAAAAAGGCTGTCAGCAGTAAAGATGGTCTTGGTCCCTTGCAGACACACACAGGTCACCTGTACCCCACCACCCCCATGCATTGCGGGGCAACTTCATGCAGCCTCTGGTAACCGCACATACGTGATGGTCAGGGCGATATACCTTAATCCCACAGCTCTTCTGCTATGACACACACACTCTTTCCACCCAGGAGCTAGAAGCAGCTCTAGTGTTAGGCAAACTATGCTTCACCAAGGGGCACAGAATAAAAAAAATTGTCTGCTGTTTATTTTTTAGCACCGCCACCGGTATATTTATATAGTGGCTCCGCTCCAGTTTTCTTACTGCACAGTTAATGTCTTTAATGTACCGCCACACCACCTACAACTTTTACAAAGGGAAAATAAAGCTCTTGCTGTCAACAGTTATCACAGTAAATTCTGCCCCAACCTATTGAACAAACAGTTAGCGTAGCGTATTTAACTTGCACAGACACAATATCACCTTAACTGTTAATGGAGGAGATACTGTCCGTGCAAGTTAAGCACTCTACTGTCTTGCTATGCTGAGCTATCACGCAGTAAGTAACCGCTGAGCTCCTAAAGCATGAAGGGACACTCTGCAACATGTGGGTTTTTAAGAACATATATAAGCATGATAATGGTTTTATATAGTTAGGATACAATAGCAGGCTGAAAAATGCGTCCCTCTGTGCCTTCCTAACAGTGCCTCCGTGTTTCAGCTGAACTTGGTAATCAGCTACTTCCCCAGCAGAGCAAGCAGGCAGCGAGAGGAAGGCACATACAGTGTAACTCCAGTCTCTAGCTTCCTGCAAGCCAAGCTATGATGCAGTACTTTTTCCCACCCCTTCAGTGCTGAAATGGCTGCAAACAATATTATGAAGGTGAGTGGGAATAAGATATTTGAACTGGGTGGTAAAAAGAGCCAGGACAGCAGCCTTTGTTTCTAGTATGCTATGTGCCATTGGAGTTTACAGACAGGGCAGTATGCAATAAGTTTGTTGTGGGAAGCAGGGGTTAACAATAATACAATTCACTGTGTTGCAAGCAGGGAGTGTTTAATAGATGAGTATAAATTTAATATCCTTTGCTACTGGAGCTGGCACCAGCACTGTTCTGCAGTTTTGTTATTAATTGCTCTGTTTTAACACAAATTGTGTATTTAGGAGTGGGGACATCTATTTAGTGTTAATGACAGTTTTTTATTGTCAGCATCACTGTGTGAGAGTATATCTGTGTAAAACAAAAAAAGTTGTTTTTGTGTGTAAGAGAGCATATTTGTGTGTCTGTAAGATATGACATATGTATATATGTACATTACATGCGTGAGAGGTCATGTGTGTGGTGTGTCTGTGAGAGAGTATGGTTGTATGTAAGAGAGAGCATGTGTGTGTGTCTGTAAGATAGGACATATATGTGTGGGAGTGTGTGACAAGTTGCATATATGTACATTACATGCGTGAGAGGACATATGTGTGTGGTGTGTCTGTGAGAGAGAGTATGGTTGTATGTAAGAGAGCATATATGTGTGTCTGTAAGATATGACATATATATGTGTGGGAGTGTGTGACAGGTTGCATATATGTACATTACATGCGTGAGAGGACATATGTGTGTGGACATATGTGTGTGGTGTGTCTGTGAGAGAGTATGGTTGTATGTAAGAGAGAGCATGTGTGTGTGTCTGTAAGATAGGACATATATGTGTGGGAGTGTGTGACAGGTTGCATATATGTACATTACATGCGTGAGAGGACATATGTGTGTGCATGTGTGTGTTGTGTGTCTGTGAGAGAGTATGGTTGTATGTAAGAGAGAGCATATCCCTTTATGTGGGAGAAAGCCGTAAAAGCCGGCATAAAAAAAAAAGTATGCTGGACAGCTCAGCGCTCACCAGATTACTATCTCATAATTTGTGTATATATATATATATATATATATATATATATATATATATATATATATATATAAAAATATGTATAGTTTAGTTTTAGCTGCCAAGTTATATTCAAGACCAACATTTACATTTAAAGACAATCAGCTAGTGTGCCTAAGGGGGGAGCAATTTACCTGTTACTAAGCTAAGATATATATATATACACACACACATATATATATATATATATATATATATATATATTAGGGTGTTTCATTTTCATAAGATGTGATTTTCATATGACTTTGCTTACGCCCCGAGTCTCAGTGATGTAAAAGATATTTATGACAAATTTCAAGAAGATTGGATAATATTTAGGGGTTGCACACATTGATCACTTTTATCACAACCTAGTGAAATTTCTAACATTGAAGTGCTTTACACTAATGGTCTTCTCATGTCTTTCTTTCATCTTTTGCAGCCAATTGAACTTTAAAATGGGAACCAAAAGAGGAATTTGGCTGCTAGAAAAGGTGCCTAGTGGTGAATTTTTAGGAGCTCGGCTCCCTTCAAAGGAACAAGTACTTTAAGTTTTTATTTACCATCACAAGGAAATGAAAAACACTTTCGGATGCTGCTAAATCTACCAGTACTAAACTACAGGAAGTGTGGAGGAAAGCAAATATCCCTGTTAAGACAGAGGAGAATATCCGTGCTGGTATACAGAAGCTGTACAAAGAATACCAAAATCTGGGTAAAGAGAAATCGAATAAAGCAAATGTGAAACGGCAGATTTGGAAAGGTGATCTTGTTGAGTTATTTGACATTTCCCGACAAAATGTGATGGACATGAATAGCGTATCACAAGAAGATAAAGAATTTCTTAGGTCACAAAGAGAAGATCGTATGAGTTCGTCAATGAGTGGTGTAGACAAGGTTTTCGCCTCGAAAATAAGAACTAAGGGCTCGATTTATCATGCCCCTACGGCTGCAAGTTCTCACAAGAACTTGCTCGCCGTGATTTATCAAGCAGCGGTCACCAGACTACTGCTTCCCTAAGCTCTTCGCCACCTCTAAGGTGGCGAAATTCAATCTCCTCGGTCGATTGACAGCTCCAGGTGGCGGGATTGCACGCAAGCGCAAAATAGCGCTTGTGTGCAATGGCGAATACCTGCGGGTAATTTCGCCCCGCCACAGGTGAGCTGAGGCCCCTGTACGCCTCAGCGTTAATAAATCTAGCCCTAAGTGTACAAAAGAAGAAAAAAAAAAGATTCATATAAGAATAAACATTACATTCAGGATCCCAGGGGCACTGCATCAAGCAAGGTGGATAGCAAAGGCAATATATGCACTTAATTGTCCTCTTCACTAAACAGTTGAATATTCCTCAACGACAATTGGAAGGAATGAAACGGGTTGCACATTTTGTCAGCTTCATATATGTTCGCTTTTGGCATGAGGCAATTGTAAGTCAATGGGCTCCAAAGAATGATTTGGAAATGCTACAGCTTCTGAGCACTTACCCAGGTGCAGACGTCAAAAAAACAAAATTTATGCTTACCTGATAAATTTATTTCTCTTGTGGTGTATCCAGTCCACGGATCATCCATTACTTGTGGGATATTCTCCTTCCCAACAGGAAGCTGCAAGAGGATCACCCACAGCAGAGCTGTCTATATGGCTCCTCCTCTAACTGCCACTCCCAGTCATTCGACCGAAGACAAGCAAGAGAAAGGAGAAACCATAGGGTGCAATGGTGACTGTAGTTTAAAAATAAAACACACCTGCCTTAAAATGACAGGGCGGGCCGTGGACTGGATACACCACAAGAGAAATAAATTTATCAGGTAACCATAAATTTTGTTTTCTCTCTTAAGGTGTATCCAGTCCACGGATCATCCATTACTTGTGGGATACCAATACCAAAGCTATTGGACACGGATGAAGGGAGGGACAAGGCAGGTGCTTAAACGGAAGGCACCACTGCCTGCAAGACCTTTCTCCCAAAAATAGCCTCCGAAGAAGCAAAAGTATAAAATTTATAGAATTTTGAAAAAGTATGAAGCGAAGACCAAGTCGCCGCCTTACAAATCTGTTCAACAGAAGCCTCATTTTTAAAAGCCCATGTGGAAGCTACCGCTCTAGTAGAATGAGCTGTAATCCTTTCAGGAGGCTGCTGGCCAGCAGTCTCATAAGCTAAGCGTATTATATTCCTTAGCCAAAAAGAAAGAGAAGTTGCCGAAGCCTTTTGGCCTCTCCTCTGTCCAGAGTAGACAACAAACAATGCAGATGTTTGACGAAAATCTTTAGTAGCTTGTAAATAAAACTTTAAAGCACGAACCACGTCAAGATTGTGTAAAAGACGTTCCTTTTTTGAAGAAGGATTAGGACACAGTGACGGAACAACAATCTCCTGATTGATATTTTTATTAGATACCACCTTAGGTAGAAAACCAGGTTTGGTACGTAACATTACCTTATCGGAATGAAAAATGAGATAAGGAGAATCACATTGTAAAGCAGATAACTCCGAAACTCTTCGAGCCGAGGAGATAGCTACTAAAAACAAAACTTTCCAAGATAAGAGCTTAATATCTATGGAATGCAAAGGTTCAAACGGAACCCCTTGAAGAGCCTTAAGAACTAAATTTAAACTCCAAGGCGGAGCAACAGGTTTAAACACAGGCTTGATTCTGACTAAAGCGTGACAAAACGCCTGCACGTCTGGAACCTCAGCCAGACGTTTGTGCAAAAGAATAGACAGAGCAGAAATCTGTCCCTTTAAGGAACTTGCTGACAAACCCTTCTCCAATCCATCTTGGAGAAAAGATAATATCCTAGGAATCCTGACCTTACTCCATGAGTAACCCTTGGATTCACACCAATGAAGATATTTACACCATATCTTATGATAGATTTTCCTGGTGACAGGCTTTCGCGCCTGTATTAAGGTATCAATGACCGACTCGGAGAAACCACGCTTTGATAAAATCAAGCGTTCAATCTCCAAGCAGTCAGCCGCAGAGAAATTAGATTTGGATGGTTGAAAGGACCCTGAAGTAGAAGGTCCTGTCTCAGAGGCAAAGTCCATGGTGGAAAGGATGACATGTCCACAAGATCTGCATACCAAGTCCTGCGAGGCCACGCAGGTGCTATAAAAATCACAGATGCCCTCTCCTGCTTGACCTTGGCAATCAGATGAGGGAGCAGAGGAAACGGTGGAAACACATAAGCCAGGTTGAAGGACCAAGGCGCTGCTAGAGCATCTATCAGCACTGCCTTGGGATCCCTGGACCTGGATCCGTAACAAGGAAGCTTGGCGTTCTGGCGAGACGCCATGAGATACAGTTCTGGTTTGCCCCAACGTTGAATCAACTGTGCAAACACCTCCGGATGGAGCTCCCACTCCCCCGGATGAAAATCCGCCTCCCAGTTCTCTACTCCTGGGATATGGATAGCTGATAGGTGGCAAGAGTGAATCTCTGCCCAACGAATTATCTTTGAAACCTCCAACATCGCTAGGGAACTCCTTGTTCCCCCTTGATGGTTGATGTAAGCTACAGTCGTGATGTTGTCCGACTGAAATCTGATGAACCTCACTGCCGCTAGCTGAGGCCAAGCCTGAAGAGCATTGTATATCGCTCTTAGTTCCAGAATGTTTATCGGAAGGAGAGCCTCCTCCTGAGTCCATGACCCCTGAGCCTTCAGAGAGTTCCAGACTACCCCCCAGCCCAGAAGGCTGGCATCTGTTGTTACTATTGTCCAATCTGGCCTGCGGAAGGTCATACCTTTGGACAGATGGACTCGAGATAGCCACCAGAGAAGAGAATCCCTGGTCTCTTGATCCAGATTTAGTAGAGGGGACAAATCTGTGTAATCCACATTCCACTGACTGAGCATGCAGCGGTCTGAGATGTAGGCGGGCAAACGGCACTATGTCCATTGCCGCTACCATTAAGCCGATTACTTCCATACACTGAGCCACCGAAGGGCGAGAAGTAGAATAAAGAACACGGCAGGAATTTAGAAGTTTTGACAATCTGGCCTCTGATAGATTCTGTAGAAATGAGGATTTACCTGACAGAGTTCCCAGGAAGGAAACTCTTGTGAGAGGGGATAGAGAACTCTTCTTTTCGTTCACTTTCCACCCATGAGACCTCAGGAATGCCAGAACAATGTCCGTATGGGACTTGGCAATTTGGAAATTCGACGTCTGTATCAGAATGTCGTCTAAGTAAGGGGCTACTGCTATGCCCCGCGGCCTTAGGACCGACAGAAGTGACCCCAGAACCTTCGTAAAGATTCTTGGTGCCGTAGCTAACCCAAAGGGAAGAGCCACAAACTGGTAATGCCTGTCTAGGAAGGCGAACCTGAGAAACCGATGATGATCTTTGTGTATCGGAATGTGAAGATAAGCATCCTTTAAGTCCATGGTAGTCATGTATTGACCCTCCTGGATCATAGGTAGGATGGTTCGAATAGTCTCCATCTTGAAAGATGGGACCCTGAGAAATTTGTTTAGGATCTTGAGATCTAAGATTGGTCTGAAGGTTCCCTCTTTCTTGGGTACCACAAATAGATTTGAATAGAATCCTTGCCCCTGTTCCTCCTTTGGAACTGGGTGGATCACTCCCATAACTAGGAGGTCTTGAACACAATGTAAGAATGCTTCTCTCTTTATCTGGTCTGCAGATAATTGTGAAAGGTGAAATCTTCCTTTTGGGGAGGAAGCTTTGAAGTCCAGAAGATATCCCTGGGACACAATTTCCAATGCCCAGGGATCCTGGACATCTCTTGCCCAAGCCTGGGCGAAGAGAGAAAGTCTGCCCCCTACTAGATCCATTACCGGATCGGGGGCCAATCTTTCATGCTGTCTTAGAGGCAGCAGCAGGCTTCTTGGCCTGTTTACCTTTGTTCCAAGCCTGGTTAGGTCTCCAGACCGGCTTGGACTGGGCAACATTTCCCTCTTGTTTTGTATTGGAGGAAGATGATGCCGTGCTCGTCTTAAAGTTTCGAAGGGCACGAAAATTAGTTTGTTTGGTCCTTAATTTGTTGGACCTATCCTGAGGAAGGGCGTGACCTCTTCCTCCAGTAATATCAGAAATGATCTCCTTCAGTCCAGGCCCGAATAGGGTCTGCCCCTTGAAGGGAATATTGAGAAGCTTAGACTTTGAAGCAACGTCAGCTGACCAGGATTGTCAGAGTATATGAATATTATGATGAATATTACATATGTGTACATATATATATATATATATATATATATATATGTATATTTTATACACTGTATATGTTAGATGAGAACTCAGGATTAATTAAACATGAGTTTGTTGAACACAGCTTCTAATACACGTCTATCAGGATTGACGATCAGTAGAGCCTTTTTGAAACACAAACATTTCTTTTCTAAAGGAAATAGCTCAGTGACCCTATTCATTTGACTATATATGCAGATTTTTATAACCTCAGAACATTTGGTGAGGTGAGAAAAGAATGTGTTCAAGGACCCCTTTGGAATTTGACACGTGTGATACAACAGTTCTATCTCACTGAATCTCTATTTGAAGACTTACTGCAAAAACCCCTCTTGGGGGAAGGTGACACAAATAAAATCAAATACACATCTGCACTGCTGGCTAAACAGGAAATATGCTGTTTTAAAGACTCTTACAACTCCTCATGGATTGACCCCATGTGGTGAGTATGAGACAAAAAGTCTGGCAACTGAAGTTACTGAAAAGTTAGAATGTTAGGATAATACAGTGAAGACAAATGACTTACATTATGATTTCAAAGCAACAGTATATGTTTTAATGGACATGAGATGTGTGTGTGTATGTGTATATATATATATATATATATATATATATATATATATATATATATATATATATATATATATATATATATATGATATATATATGTGTATGTTTTGAAAGCATGAATATCTTAGCCTCTGTGTGTTTAAGAACATGAATAGATGTTTATGGACCTGAAGAGAAGTGATTATTAACATTTATTTTTATTTCAGATCTACATAGACAGGATTCACTTGGAATACAGTACAATACTGAATTAAAAATAAGCTATTATTCACATATAAATGCCAGGATACCGATAACATTGTAATGCATTTTAAACTAATAATTAGCAGTATTAAATTACCTAAATAAAATAAAATGTTAATAATATAACATATTTGGTATCAGAATAATCAGAAAAAAATAACCTAATATTAACCATCTGTAATTGGGGTTATATATGATTAATGCAGAGAGTGTGATCTGATTAAATAACCATTTTATAAAAAAAAAAATTAACTTGCTTAAAAATGTCAGAAATGCTGTATTGTATTGCTATGTTGTACTGTATGCTGCCACCTGGTGTTATGTTGCGAGAACTACAGCCAGAAGGTTCTTTCTGGCTGTTAAAAATGAAATTTCCAAGGGCCAATCCGATTTAGACTTCCCAGATAACCAATGGGAAGGTCAGCTCCCGTAGTGCCACCCACATGATGTCATCAATGATTATATAATGGGAGTGTTGAATGCACAAGGGAGAGTTGTCTGTAACTTGTTGAAAATTAGTGATCTGATTTTGGCTGCGATATACCTGAAAAAAAAAAGTTCACTTCAGCAAGGAGCTTAAAACTTATCCTTGATTTGTGCAAAAACCTTCTTTCAAATGAGATGACCTAAAGACCGCTACGAATTGGTTCAAAATTGGTGAAGTATATTGTATTTTAAATTGGTAGTTATAAGCCTAGGTTTTGTTCAAATCTGTGTCTGAATTGGCTAAGTAACTCATCTATACAAGTTCTGATATTGTCGGTTAATTTTGTATTAGGATAAATTGCAGTTAAATAGCAGAATATATATTTTATCCTATTGTTTTATAAACACTGTTTAGAATTGTATTGCTTGGATGTTAAAGGTTTTTAGTCCCATTGTGTTAAATAAATAAGGCTGAATTGTGAAGGTATATTGTTCTGGGTTTTGTAAGAAGAATAGCATATCTTAAGAGTTGGTTCTAACGCATATAAACTTTTATTTAGTTTCCTTTTATTGCAAATATAGTTCAATATGTTTATGGATATTAACTAAATAAAAGAATTCAGATATTTATATTAATTGTATGGTCTAGTAGGTGCATGGTTGATAAGGGTTTCTATTTCTTTGTATTGTGTTTATAACCCTGCCATAAACTTATATATATTATTTGGATAGCACTACTAAGATTTTCATAAATATACTGACATAATAATTGGAGGCACTTTTTCTGAGATTTAATAATATCCATCATAATTGATATAATATATTTGTAAGTAAATAGAAATTATTATAAAAGAGGAAAAAAAAAAAAATAATTCATATTTCGATATTAATATTTTGAAGATATAATTTTTTTTTTGAAAGGTTGAAATATTAATTTTCATATTTCGAGATTGACATTAATATCTTGAAATATTATTAAAGATTAATTTTGAAAAATTAATAAAAATATTGATTTTTCATATTTCAAAATTAATCAAAAATATTAAATTTTCATATTTTCAAAGTTAATCAAAAATATTAATTTTTCATATTTCGGAATATTAATTTTTCATATTTCAAAATTAATAATATTTTTTTTTTTTTTGAAATATAAAATTTTTCTCTCTTTTTATTGGCAAAAATTGTATTAGCATTTTATTTAAATAAATACTAAACCAATACAATAATGTCTGTAGCCAGAAGTGACTCATTTAATTCTATACATAGCAATGAAATTGGTCCCATTACAATACCCATTACTAAAGGTCAGGTCCTTAAGAAAGATATCTTAAGTTACATTAAAGGGAAGTTAAATATTGCTGGTGAATTAAATGATTTTATGGATATGCTTGAAACTAGGGCTAAAAATATTACCGTTAATAATAATATGTGGAATGAAGAGAATGAATTCTTCCAGGAATTATTAATGATTAATCAATGCGAAGCTCCCAAAAAGCGAGATGAACTAATACTAAAATCCTGGCCCCTTTTAATATGCATAATTGACGAAATGTCGTTTTGTGTCACAGACAAACGATTGCAAATACAGGAGCTAGAAAATAGTATTCGTTCCTCGCGCAGACGCGAAGAGGGTTTAAAAATAGCCAAAAATAAAATGGATGAATTTGCCCAAAACCTAGCCACCTTAGATAAGCACAATATGGACTTAATCGCGCAGATACAAGATTTAAATAAACAGCTTGCGCAAAGCCAGAGAGAATTAAGCGATTTAAAAAGGTCATATCGCCATAATGAAAACCCCTATATTAGCAATGAGAATAATACAGATAATGCTAACTCCTTTAGCGAACGCGTTAGGGACGAGGTACGAAAATATATAGAACAACATAGACAAATGACCCCTAACGGGTCAGAAGTAGATTTCCCAAATAGACAATCCCCTCAGGATGTAAATCCAGAGGACAGCTGTAGCGCAGCTGATGCGGGGGAGGGAAACTCTAACAGAGAATCCCAAAATAAGTCTGATAAAGTCTATGATTCCCATAAAATAATCACCTTCGTACAACGCGCAGTACCTATATTCTCCAATAAGGGAACAACATCTGTAATTGATCATTTACAGGCTTTTGAAAATGCGTTAGCTATAATGAATGTTACAAGTGAGAAATTGAAAATTGAATTTCTGCCTTGGGTATTTGACAGTAGGCATCACAAATTCTTTGTTTCACTAAAGGATATGAATATTCATTCCTGGAATGGGGTAAAACAACAATGCAGAAAAGAATTTGGGCAATATCGCACTAAAACTGCCGCGAAAATAGCGGTATATGGTTTAAAGTGTCGTGCGAATCAGAGTCCAGTCGAATTCCTTTCTGTATTGAAAAATGCGTACAGTATGGCTGAAGATAATCCCAGATTTGATGGCTCAGAATTTGTAAATTTATTTTTTGAAGCACTGCCTACACCCATCAAAATTAACTTAGCTAGAGATTTTGATGAGGACTGCTCATTGGAATGGCTGATCAAAGAGAGTACGAAGTTATACTCTATTCAGCAGTCCAGTGAGCAGGGGTTTAAAAAGGAGTCAAAACCCAAAATTGTGGCAGAAACTAGGGTGTCACCTAGCCCCCTCAATTTGGAGTCTAACAAGAGGACTTATGCAGAGGTGGCCAGTCAAAACAGGCCATCTCCACAGAGGTTTAATTCTGCCCCTCCCCCTACACAGGTTGAGGCGCAGGGAGACTATAACCAAAGTGGGGGACATAATCAGGTGAATAATTACTCACAAAGAGAATACTCACCAAATAATTGGTATCCGCGCAAGGGTAGATACAATAGACGGCGAAGATATTCTCAGGGTAACCAGACACCCCAAGTATATAATGCTCCCCAAAGTACTAATGCTGAACAAGCTGAACCCCAGGGGCAACCACGCCAGAATAGAAATAGTGGCCCTGATTCTGAGGGAACCCAATGGTCCAGGAATCAGTACAATGGGGCACCAAGAGATAGGCCCAGGGGTAGAGGTAACTTGTACAATCAGGTAGATATGCTGTTTACCCAATTAAATCGGTTGAGCGAACAAATCGCTAATATGAGTCAAAAATCTACGGCTCAGCAACCGAACAATACTTTTTTAGGGGTACAGCCAGTGGTCAGCAGTGGACCACAGGCACAGTCATAAATACTGCAGTATCACCTGAAGGGGAGGGGAGAGATATACAAAATGTAGTAATAAATATCAATGATACTAATCATGTTATCTCCCCACAGACCGGAAACGGACAAATTAGCTGTGACAATGAGCGATATCAGCCGGGAAAAATTAATCAAACTTTTCCTCTGCAGTGTTCTCTTAACATTATTTCCACAGATGCAGTACACAAGAACCCAGCTGACCTTGTCATAGGGGAAACAGGTAGGTATGAAATTTCCTCTGCATCGAATGACGCAGCGGATCCAGGTAAAACGTGGCGAAGCCCACAGATGTACAAGAATGCAAATTTTATGTGTGAAATGATAGAAACTGCAGGAAGATATTATGTACTAGTTGAGCTGCAAGATTCAGTCTCCAACCCTATCAGGGGATTAATTGACACTGGGTCACAGGCAACTATCTTATCCCACAGGTACTACACACAGCTAAATGAGCTAACACCCCACATACCTAAAATAAGAGAATTTGACGGTTCTCTAATAGGTGTTGGGGGTGACTCCCTAAAAGTCTACGGTACTGCCTGGTTAAAATTTAAATTGGGGAACAGGGTCATAAGACACCCTGTCATTATAGTGGATCTGCCAACTGATCGTTTAATTATTGGTAGTGATCTCCTGAAACGATTAAGCACCATAATTGATTGCATAAATAATGTAATTTGGTCACAAGTTAAACGGCCTATCAATTATGAAAAATCTGGTATATCTCACGCCCGACATAGCTGTCACGTGGTAGAAGAGAAACCAGATGCTGTGGAGATTCATTTCAGAAATAACTCTGTACCTGAAATCACTATTCTACAAATAGATGATCAGACTCCTTTTAGTGGCTCTGATGGTAATACTTTTAAAATTTCGCCTGGAAAGATAGCGAATATTTCTCTAGATGGCGATGTATTAACCATATCACTCCACAAGGGGGATCATAAAATCCCTAAGGGGGGAGGCCACACTCAATACCTCACAGGGATTGAGAGAGTTAAAGAGGATCTATTTATCCCTATACAAGTGCATGACCTTGGTAAAACCAAGTATGCTAAAATAAATTTAAAACAGGAAGCTAGCTATATAAGCGAAGGTTTATTAGCGCAAATAGCTGAACCTAAAGTGATTAAATATCTTTCTCCCCAAGACCACTGTGTCAACGGCCTGGATGACAGGTCTGAAAGCTATAACATCACAGCTAAGTGCTTATTATCTATCTCTATTGGTAATAAGTCAGTGAAGCACCTGTTTTTAGTTTTAAATACTCCCCATAATCAAATATACATTGGCAATGATATCTTACATAGATATGCCATACAAATAGATTTGATTAATTCTTGCCTCTGGAGCAGGTTAAAGGGGGACCCTGAAGTATTTCAGGATGAAAATGCAGCCCTGAAATCAAACCAGCAATTGCCATATGCTGTGAATATGCAGGTATCTAGCGATGTTATAATTCCTGCTGGGGCTGATAAATTTCTTTTACCCTTACAGGTAAAGAGAGGTCAGAAATTAAAAACTTCTGAAACACTGATTTGCCTCTCCCATAGAATACAAAATCTGGGTGTCTCAATAACCTACACTCCTATGGTGAATATTGGAACTGTTCCAATAAATATTATTGTGCATAACATGACCCCACAGGATATAACATTATCCAAGGGAACTACCATAGGATATGCACTGGAATCAAGTTATTACACTTTTGGATTCCAGAATAATGTAATTGGGCTAATACCTGAAGGATACCTAACTGAAGAACAATTAATAGAACAATCCTTTGCATCTATGCCAGAGGGTCTATTTAATATTCAGTCTATTTATCCCTTCAGCTCAGAGGAAGGCATCTGTAAAATTGAAGAAGCCTCTCTAGTGTTTGATCAGCCAATCAAACAGCAAGATTACCCCAATACCCAGAATCATGGGAGCAATGTAAATTATAATCAAGGGGACCTCACCTCTAGATTGGAAGAAGCCTATGAAATAGGACAGCCTGAAATATTTCCAGGATTTCAGCAAATAGTCGAAGAGCAAATATCCTTAGCTAATGGCTGTTCCAGCGATGACGAACGCCAACAGCTGCGAGAACTCCTAATGGAATACAAGGATATTTTCGCTAAGGATTCTTATGACTGTGGTACTACAGACTTGCACATTGCAAGAATACAAACAGATCCTAATGCGCCACCTGTATTTGTCAAACAATACAGACTTCCCTTAGCCTCATATGATTCTCTTGCAGAGATCATAAGGAATTTGGAAGAAAGAGGTATTATCAGACAGGTGCACAGCTCTTATAATAATCCTATTCTAGGTGTCCTTAAGCCCAATGGACAATGGCGTTTGTGTGCTGACTTAAGACAGCTAAACAAACGAGTATACATGTCTGGCTGGCCTGTACCATACATTGACCAGTGCCTAGCACAAATGCAGGGATCCAAAATATTCACTGCCATTGATTGTGCACAGGGATATTGGACCATAAAGGTACATGAAGAGGACCAATATAAGCTGGCATTCTCTTTCCAAAAGGTCCAATATGCATTCAAGAGACTTCCATTTGGATACATAAATTCTGGACATGAATTTGCTGTATTCATGCATAAGGCTATGCCTGACGCACTGGAAAGGGGGACCTTATCTTATGTTGATGATGTTTTAATCAAAAGCACAGACTTTGAAAAACACATCACAGAACTTAAACACGTCCTCAGCCAACTTAAAAGGGCAGGTGTCAAATTATCCCTGCAAAAAGCTCAATGGTGCCGCACTCGTGTAAACTTCTTGGGACATGAAGTTACCTCTGAAGGATTAAATCCCCAAAAGAAAAAGGTGGAAGCTATAGTGAATTCTAAAAACCCAACTAACTTAAAGGAATTGAGATCATTCCTGGGTATGACAAATTATTCTCGCAAATTCATTGATAATTATGCGGAATTAGCTAAACCACTACTACTTCTTCTAAAGAAAGATGTGAAATGGCACTGGAGTGAGTCTCAAGAGACAGCCATCAGAGAGCTGAAGAGAAAACTCACTCAAGCACCTTGCTTAGCGTACCCTGAAGGTGGTAAACCTTTCTTCTTAGAAACAGGGTACACAGATGTAAGCATGAGTGCTGTGTTATACCAAAAGCAGGATAATTTGAACAAAGCCATTGCTTATGCGAGCAAAAATCTATCCCCAGTAGAAATAAAGTTTAACGATTGCGAAAAAGCCCTCTTATCTACTGTATGGGCTCTACAAAATTTCCGCAGCTATATACAGGGCGAGAAAATTATTGTAGAAACGGCCCACCAGCCTTTGCTATATTTGCAAAGTGAGAGAATAAGAGATGGGAATCTGTCTAATAGCCGCATAACAGCGTGGACTCTTTCCTTACAAGGCTGGCCCTTAGAAATTCGCTACAAACAGAATAAAAAGAATCCAGTCGCACAAGGGCTTGCTGAGCTCCACGACTGTACTGCTAGAGATCCTGGGGAAGAATTATCAGAAGATGATTTTCTGGAGGAACAATTGCTTTCCCCATATAAAATATACAATGAGGACCATTGTCAAACATTACCTTGGGTATATGTTGATGGTTGTTCTTACCATGCCACTATTGATAATGAGCGCAGACTAGTCGCTGGCATTGGTATAACTGGGGCAAATGGATTCTCAAATATATCTGTAGGTTTCAACATTGGACCAAGATCCAGTCAAGTTGCAGAACTAACTGCTGTTTTCAAAACCATTGAAATGGCTATTGAACATGGTATTCATGAATTTGTGATCATAACTGACTCAAATTATGTGCGTGACAGTTTTGTTGAATACCTGCCAACTTGGAAAAGAAATGGCATGCAGAAAAGCAATAACAAACCAGTCAAGCATGGCAAATTGTTCTGCGAGATTGATAATCTGGTAGTATCCAATGATTTAACCATACACTGGAAAAAGACCAAGGGTCATTCCAGAGTTTTAGGTCCTGATAAGGAAGGCAATGACCTTGCGGACTCATTAGCCAAACAAGGAGCCATAACTGGAGAACTCCTTAATATTGAACACTTAATGGGTGCAATTCAGGTAGAAGCCATTACCAGAAACCAGGCAAAACAACAGAGTGAGCCTAACTTGGTACAATGGAGTCAGGATTCTCCTAGTGAGGACCTGATCACTAGTCAAAAAGAAGACCCCATTGTAGGCATCTTCTATAAACACATAGAAGATCCTGAAAGCAACCCCATCTCAAAAGATGATTGTATTGGCAAAGAAGATCTGAGAATCTTAATAAAATCTAAATCACAATTCAAATTACAGGATGGTTTGTTAATTAGAACCTCCAAAACTGGCATCCAACAGTGGGTAGTACCCACCAAGTTCAGAGGTCTAATGCTTCAACATGCCCATGATGCTCCCACATCTGGTCATCGCGGTGCCAAACTCACGTACGAAATATTGCGTGACTACGCTTTTTGGCCACACATGTTGAAAGATGTTCAAACCTACTGTCAAGGGTGTTTAATCTGTCCACAGTTCCAACCCACTGCACCAACGCATAGAGCGCCATTGCAGAAAAGGGGGATGGTAATGCCATGGTCAGATATACAAATTGATTTTATTGGTCCGGTAACAAGGTCATCAAGAGGTAACAAGTACATGTTAACAGTGACATGCCTGTTCACTAAATGGGTAGAGTGCATTAGTGCACCTAACAATAGTGCTGAAACATGTGCAGCATTGCTCATCAACCATGTATTTTCCAGATTTGGTTTGCCCCAAAGAATCGAATCAGATCGGGGGACCCACTTCACTAGCGAAGTGATGACAAAAATGTGGAAAATACTAGGGGTTAAAAGAAAGCTCCATATTGCTTATAGAGCTGCCTCAAGTGGTGGTGTAGAGCGTTACAACCAATCCATTGTTAAAATCCTCAAAAAGTTTGTGAGTGAAACAGGTAAAGACTGGGATATAAAACTACCTCTAGTCTTAATGGCATTAAGAGCAACTCCAAGTAGTGCTACCAAGATGTCACCTTTTGAGCTGATGACTGGTAGAAGAATGGTTCTACCTCAGCATCTGCTGTACCGTACATCAGACCAAAATTTGATAAACGCTGCCAATACACATCAATATGTGGAAAACTTAAGAAAGCACCTGCAATATGCCTTTGCATTTGCTCAAAGGAATTTAGAAAGAGCCGCAACTGCCACTAAAACCTATTATGATCTCAAAACATCCAAAAAGGAATATGAAATAAATGATAAAGTTTATCTTTATAACTTTGGAAGAGATCAGGTTAGGGAGAAGAAATTTCTTCCCTCATGGAAAGGTCCTTTTGTCATTACTGACAAAATATCTCCAGTGGCCTATAAAATACGGATCCCCAAAAATGAAGGTTTCATAGATAAATGGGTACATATAAATCAACTGCGGGCATGTCATCCCAGGTCCCAACTACAAGTCATAGAGGGAGAATGAAGTGTCATATCCCCAAATGCACTAAAGACATACTGTAATTTAAAGATGCCTAACTGATAAACATGAAAGCTCAAAATAACAAACTTTCTTCATAAGAGACTGTCTATGAGGTATACGGTTGATCCTCATCAAATACCACTGACTTTAAGCCAATTCAAATACATGTGTCCTACATCTATTTGAAGTTGGAAGGGGGATTTATGTCAGAGTATATGAATATTATGATGAATATTACATATGTGTACATACATATATATATATATATATATATATATATATGTATATTTTATACACTGTATATGTTAGATGAGAACTCAGGATTAATTAAACATGAGTTTGTTGAACACAGCTTCTAATACACGTCTATCAGGATTGACGATCAGTAGAGCCTTTTTGAAACACAAACATTTCTTTTCTAAAGGAAATAGCTCAGTGACCCTATTCATTTGACTATATATGCAGATTTTTATAACCTCAGAACATTTGGTGAGGTGAGAAAAGAATGTGTTCAAGGACCCCTTTGGAATTTGACACGTGTGATACAACAGTTCTATCTCACTGAATCTCTATTTGAAGACTTACTGCAAAAACCCCTCTTGGGGGAAGGTGACACAAATAAAATCAAATACACATCTGCACTGCTGGCTAAACAGGAAATATGCTGTTTTAAAGACTCTTACAACTCCTCATGGATTGACCCCATGTGGTGAGTATGAGACAAAAAGTCTGGCAACTGAAGTTACTGAAAAGTTAGAATGTTAGGATAATACAGTGAAGACAAATGACTTACATTATGATTTCAAAGCAACAGTATATGTTTTAATGGACATGAGATGTGTGTGTGTATGTGTATATATATATATATATATATATATATATATATATATATATATATATATATATATATATATGATATATATATATGTGTATGTTTTGAAAGCATGAATATCTTAGCCTCTGTGTGTTTAAGAACATGAATAGATGTTTATGGACCTGAAGAGAAGTGATTATTAACATTTATTTTTATTTCAGATCTACATAGACAGGATTCACTTGGAATACAGTACAATACTGAATTAAAAATAAGCTATTATTCACATATAAATGCCAGGATACCGATAACATTGTAATGCATTTTAAACTAATAATTAGCAGTATTAAATTACCTAAATAAAATAAAATGTTAATAATATAACATATTTGGTATCAGAATAATCAGAAAAAAATAACCTAATATTAACCATCTGTAATTGGGGTTATATATGATTAATGCAGAGAGTGTGATCTGATTAAATAACCATTTTATAAAAAAAAAAATTAACTTGCTTAAAAATGTCAGAAATGCTGTATTGTATTGCTATGTTGTACTGTATGCTGCCACCTGGTGTTATGTTGCGAGAACTACAGCCAGAAGGTTCTTTCTGGCTGTTAAAAATGAAATTTCCAAGGGCCAATCCGATTTAGACTTCCCAGATAACCAATGGGAAGGTCAGCTCCCGTAGTGCCACCCACATGATGTCATCAATGATTATATAATGGGAGTGTTGAATGCACAAGGGAGAGTTGTCTGTAACTTGTTGAAAATTAGTGATCTGATTTTGGCTGCGATATACCTGAAAAAAAAAAGTTCACTTCAGCAAGGAGCTTAAAACTTATCCTTGATTTGTGCAAAAACCTTCTTTCAAATGAGATGACCTAAAGACCGCTACGAATTGGTTCAAAATTGGTGAAGTATATTGTATTTTAAATTGGTAGTTATAAGCCTAGGTTTTGTTCAAATCTGTGTCTGAATTGGCTAAGTAACTCATCTATACAAGTTCTGATATTGTCGGTTAATTTTGTATTAGGATAAATTGCAGTTAAATAGCAGAATATATATTTTATCCTATTGTTTTATAAACACTGTTTAGAATTGTATTGCTTGGATGTTAAAGGTTTTTAGTCCCATTGTGTTAAATAAATAAGGCTGAATTGTGAAGGTATATTGTTCTGGGTTTTGTAAGAAGAATAGCATATCTTAAGAGTTGGTTCTAACGCATATAAACTTTTATTTAGTTTCCTTTTATTGCAAATATAGTTCAATATGTTTATGGATATTAACTAAATAAAAGAATTCAGATATTTATATTAATTGTATGGTCTAGTAGGTGCATGGTTGATAAGGGTTTCTATTTCTTTGTATTGTGTTTATAACCCTGCCATAAACTTATATATATTATTTGGATAGCACTACTAAGATTTTCATAAATATACTGACAGGATTTAAGCCATAGCGCCCTACGCGCCTGAATAGCAAAACCTGAGTTCTTAGCCGTTAGTTTAGTTAAATGAACAACGGCGTCAGAAACAAATGAATTGGCTAGCTTAAGCGCTTTAAGCTTGTCAAGTATATCATCCAATGGAGTTTCTACCTGTAAGGCCTCTTCCAGAGACTCAAACCAGAAGGCCGCAGCCGCAGTGACCGGGGCAATGCATGCAAGAGGCTGGAGAATAAAACCTTGTTGAATAAACATTTTCTTAAGGTAACCCTCTAACTTTTTATCCATTGGATCTAGGAAAGCACAACTGTCCTCGACGGGGATAGTTGTACGCTTAGCTAGGGTAGAAACTGCTCCCTCCACCTTAGGGACCGTTTGCCATAAGTCCTGTGTAGCCACCAGAGAAGAGAATCCCTGGTCTCTTGATCCAGATTTAGTAGAGGGGACAAATCTGTGTAATCCCCATTCCACTGACTGAGCATGCAGCGTTGCAGCGGTCTGAGATGTAGGCGGGCAAACGGCACTATGTCCATTGCCGCTACCATTAAGCCGATTACTTCCATACACTGAGCCACCGAAGGGCGAGAAGTAGAATAAAGAACACGGCAGGAATTTAGAAGTTTTGACAACCTGGCCTCTGTCAGGTAAATCCTCATTTCTACAGAATCTATCAGAGTTCCCAGGAAGGAAACTCTTGTGAGAGGGGATAGAGAACTCTTCTTTTCGTTCACTTTCCACCCATGAGACCTCAGGAATGCCAGAACAATGTCCGTCTTCCAGAGACTCAAACCAGAAGGCCGCAGCCGCAGTGACCGGGGCAATGCATGCAAGAGGCTGGAGAATAAAACCTTGTTGAATAAACATTTTTTTAAGGTAACCCTCTAACTTTTTATCCGGGGATAGTTGTACGCTTAGCTAGGGTAGAAACTGCTCCCTCCACCTTAGGGACCGTTTGCCATAAGTCCTGTGTTGCGGTATCTATTGGAAACATTTTCTTAAAAATAGGAGGGGGAGAGAA
Source organism: Bombina bombina (assembly GCF_027579735.1). Classification (NCBI taxonomy): domain Eukaryota; kingdom Metazoa; phylum Chordata; class Amphibia; order Anura; family Bombinatoridae; genus Bombina; species Bombina bombina. The sequence goes on along the minus strand of NC_069499.1, from coordinate 26,093,632 downwards.
CGGTACACCTGGTCTATCCCATTCCTTAGTAATAATTTCTGAAAACCTTTTAGGTATTGGAAAAACATCAGTGTAAACAGGCACTGCATAGTATTTATCCAATCTACACAATTTCTCTGGCACTATAATGGTGTCACAGTCATCCAGAGTAGCTAAAACCTCCCTGAGCAACACGCAGAGGTGTTCAAGCTTAAATTTAAATGTTGACATATCAGAATCAGGTTGAAGCATCTTCCCACAGAAAGAAGCTCTCCTGCCTCAGCTTCTGCATATTGTGAGGGGATATCAGACATAGCTACTAAAGCGTCAGAGTGCTCTGTATTTTTTCTAGCCCCAGAGCTGTCTTGCTTTCCTTGTAACCCTGGTAGTTTGGACAATACCGCTGTAAGGGTATGATCCATAACTGCCGCCATGTCTTGTAAAGTAAACGCCATGGGCGCGCTAGATGTACTTGGCGCCTCTTGAGCGGGAGTCCCTTGAGCGGGAGTCAAAGGTTCTGACACGTGGGGCGAGTTAGTCGGCATAAATTCCCCCTTGTCAGTTTCCTCTGGTGATAAATGTTTTTTTTTTTTCGTAATAAGTTTTTTATTGAGGTTATTGACAAAACAACATCAAATAAACATGTTACATAAACATTCAGAAACATTCTTTCAAACCGTGACAATATTTTGGAATTCAAAACTATTCTATAATCATATATAGGTAAAGACTGTTCATGAGAAAACCCAGAGTAATCTCTCTATATTTATATGTAACAGGCAAAACTGAAACCTCATTTTCTGCTTTATAGTATTTACCTCTCTGAATAAAAGAAGCCACTTTTGGACTCCTGTCTTCTATAATGATGTCTAGAGGAAATAGGATGATAAGACTAGTCTCTTTTGGATATATGCCTAATTAGAATAATTTTTTCAACTGATTTAAAGAAGGTAGTTAGGGTGCGAAACAATAAGGGTTATTATGGAGTAAAGACATACAGTGCTATTGGGAAAGAACTATGAAAAAGATGCGGCATAGGAAAGATAAGCCGCGTAGGCAGCTGTCCTATAAAAGGAGGTTCTTTATGGTGGTGGGGGGGGGGGAGGAGGTGGTAATGATAGTGAGATGAAGGAAATAAATAACTGAAGGACTTAAAGGTTTGTAGCGAATGAAAAGGAAGGTAGGCGAACACATAGAATAGACAGCAGGTGCTTAATGTATTGAGTAGACTGGCTTCAGTATTGCAGGGTAGTACATACATGTATGCATTCATAAAAACATAGAAGCTACTGGATGTATATCGGAACTACAATTCACATCAAATGCCACGCAGGACCAGCCTGCATAGGCATACATGCGAAATGGATAAATGAAAGGCTACATGTAGCAGTGTGTAAGTTCTAATGAGGGGCAAAAGTTTGAAGCTATCTGTGGGGGTTGAGGTATCTAATGGGGAGCACTAGTATTTCTCATTCAATGATTTGGACTTCTGTCCCTCAGTGTCGATTAGCTATATAGGGTGTGCGAAGGAGTATAAATGTGCATATATGTATTAGATCTATAGGCGGTCAGCTGGATCCTAGCCGACAGCCTTTGTTGAAAACTAAGGTATTTATAAACAGGGCATGGTAAATATAATTGACTAACCCTTTAGAAACAAGAACTCACCTAAAACTCCTTGAACCCATCAAACTAGAATGTTGTAAAAATTGTATAGAGCTGTAGCCCTCCTATATTTATACATGAATGCATTTGTCCCTCTTGTGCAAAATCAGTTTGGAAGAGAAGGAACACATTTAATCCGTAGTCTGCTGCTGTCAGCTATTATGTAAATATAATATAGCTACTAGGGTAGACAAATAAAAGTAACATTGAGTTTAGAAGCTACCAACATCCAGGTAGGAGCATTGAAACGGTACTTAGGCTCGACAAGACTTCCTTGCAAGTGATAAAAGAGTAAATACAACACGGCATAGCACAAAAACTTAATATGGTAAATAATTATATGGCTAAGCTACAACAGTATCTTTATATTGACTAAACTACATACTAAAACAGGCTAAAGTATAAAGACATACATGATCCCCATATCAGTGAAGCTATGACTAGGTCAAAAATCTATATTCTTAAGTTGGCTGTGCAGTTTGCTCACAAGATGACTAGATTATGCAAACGGTAGTAAACATCTATTACATCACTAATAGAAATAAATAAGTATCAGTACAGGCTGCTGCCGTAAACCAAGATATATCTGTGTATTGACTATAATGGGGGTTCATATGTGGCCTAGCATAGAGACTTAATGTTATCCCCAAACAGACATTGTGAAGCAGTACAGTTATAGCTCTGTAAAGGGAAATCCTAAAAGTTAAACACATAGATAGCGCAGTGATTGTTCTAAAATCTCTTAAATAAATTGCCATGGGGGGAGCCAGCATTACAAGCATTAAAGCATTAGACGGATTAAATTCACATCTGAAACATTCCGTACCATTTGTAAGAAACACATATTGAAGCTAGAGTTCTAATAAAAAAAGAAAGTTACAAGCGTAGAAATGTGTGTCCTCAGATAGAGCCAGTCTTCGCCATATTGAAAAAGAGTGTCTCTTTATTCCCTATCACTGCAAGTGGATCTTATGGGACATAGACTGAAAGATGATTATCAAAAAACTGTGCCCTGCACCAGAGTCCAGTGTGATGGCAGGATCCGCTGTATTCTGGGCTATTTGTGTTATGTCTCTTACACCTCTTCCAGGAGTTGTGAACTCGTTGAAAGTTAGTCTACTCCACTTTAACCATGTGTTCACAGGCATGGACACCCGCTAGCATATGTGTAAACCCTCCAAACTTGTAGCTTACCACCAGGGTCCCAGTGCCGCAGCAGGGAGTGGATTATGCAGACTGTTACGCCATCCTGTAATGGAGTCGGTGGGTGTTGTCCCAAGGCATGGAGGAGAGCATGCGGCAATGCTAGAGCTGCATCCAGAGTTGCGCTGTGTAACTTCAAGGACCCGCTGCCATGGCTGAACGCCAAGTCCGGCACAAGAGCTTCAGGTGGGATAGCACTAGCATGTGTGGTGACGTCCGTAACTGCGGTAGACTCTACTTCCCTTCTAGGCTCCGGATGATCAAGATGACCCGACTTTACCGCGTCCGCTTCACAAACCACCATAGCTATGTTGCAGGTAGGGGATGAGCGCCGGGGCCCCTTAGCGCCATCCCCACCCCATTCAGGCAGGACGGGCTCAGTGATATCAGGCTGCCGAAGTTGGCAACCGCCATCTTTGCTAGATGCAGCATATAGCTTGTTAGCCAAGGAAGCGTGATGCTGTTCAAGTAAGAGCCGCAGCTCCTCTAAAAAGCAGGTCGAGATTCTCATGTTGCGAGCTGGGGGGGAAACTACGGGAAGTATAGGTTCAATTGCCAAGCTAGGTAGATAGTCAGAAGGCCAAAGAATAGCGTTCTCAATATGGCGGCTCCTCCTCGTAGCACCTCAGTATAGGCCAGCCAGAGCAACTCGGTGCAGTCTCATCGGATCCTTAAGAGATAAATAGGAGCAAAATAACAGTTCCTGGGTCCATCCTCATAAGTTTAGGTAATAAGGAATGCTATATAACTTGGATAGACCCCTGAATTAGGATCTTGGGCCCGGGAGCTACATCAAGACACGTCTGGCTAGCACTGTAGTTGGCTCCGCCCCCGTGATAAATGTTTTAAAGACAGAATATGATCTTTATAACAAAGTAAAATGTAAATGTAAACAAGCAAAAAATAAAAACGGTACTGTGCCTTTTAAGAGAAACAAATTTTGTCAGAAATTGAAAAACAGTGATAAAAAGCAGTAAATCTTACGAAATTTTTACAGTGTGTATAATAGACTAACAGAGCATTGCACCCACTTGCAAATGGATGATTAACCCCTTAGTTTCAAAACCGGATAAAAAAAACAATATAAACGTTTTTCAACAGTCACAACAAACTGCCACAGCTCTGCTGTGGCCCTACCTGCCCATATAACGACTTTGAAAGGCACAAAAACCCTTTAGAGAGGTCCTAAGTGTTCAGGGGACTCCTTCAGGGAAACTGGATGTCTCAAGCTGCAAAATCTAATGCGCATTTAGAGGGCCTAACAAAACTATCCCTAGGCAAAATCTAGTCAGCCATGTGGAAAAAACTGGGCCCCAATAAAGTTTTATCACCAATATGTATAAAAAAACATTTAAACACTTCCAGCAAAAAAAAATTATTTTTCAGTAATGTGAGAAAGTAATAAGAATATTACCCTTTACAGCAAGCATTATACAAGTCGTTATTAAATCACTGTAATCAGGCTTACCTTAAATAAATCCGGTATTTCTAGCATATTCTTTCTCTAGAAAAATTTAAACTGCACATACCTCACAGCAGGAGACCCTGCACGCCATTCCCCCAGCTGAAGTTACCTCTCTCTTCAGTTATGTGTGAGAACAGCAATGGATCTTAGTTACAACCTGCTAAGATCATCAAAGACCACAGGCAGACTCTTCTTCTACTTTCTGCCTGAGGCTAAAATAGTACAACTCCGGTACCATTTGAAAATAACAAACTTTTGATTGAAGATAAACTAAATAAAAACACCACATCTCTCTAGCTACTTCCTTTCTTGTCGAGAGCTGCAAGAGAATGACTGGGAGTGGCAGTTAGAGGAGGAGTTATATAGACAGCTCTGCTGTGGGTGATCCTCTTGCATCTTCCTGTTGGGAAGGAGAATATCCCACAAGTAATGGATGATCCGTGGACTGGATACACCTTACAAGAGAAATGTGCTCTCACAGTTGCTAAGAGACACCTTTGGTATCTGTCAGAAGCAAACGTAGGATTGGCATTTTTGGACGACCGTATTACTCAGGCTGTTAAGGAAAATATGACAAACTTTAGAAACCAAACCTGCAAAGAAAAAGGAAGTGAAACGATTAGAGGGTAAAAACATGGATTTTGAAGGAAAAGACCTGAGCCATTTCGTTACTAATAAAACAAAGACGTTCTTTGAATTGTTTGGGATCCACGACGTGACAGAATACTGCAGTGATTCTCTAAGAAGCCATGTGAACGCTCTTAAGGTTGTCAATGATACCACAGAAAGAGGAATTGCTGTGATAAAAAAAGTATAACGAATCGGTCAGGGATGAACAACAAAAACAATTCTCGTTGAGGGTAGTCGAGCATCACAGAAAAGTCGTCACCAAGCGAACAAAACAAGGGATTGCATCGTTCAAAGTTGATTAATATAACACATGTTTTGCCTACCATATTACCTATTAATCTTAGTGTATAGTTTTAATAGTATTTTAAGTTTGTGATTTCTACTTTTCCCAATAAAAGTAATTAACATTGAAAAATCATATTTTTTTGCCTACTTTTACAAAACAGATCAAAGTGTGCAACCTCTAAATATTATCCAATCTTCTTGAAATTTAGCATATATATCTTTTACATCACTGAGACTCTGGGCGTAAGCAAAGTCTGCAAAAATGTTACAGTTGATTTTTTGCCTTAGAAAATGAAACACCCTAATTTTTTTTTATATATATATATATATATATATATATATATATATATATATATATATATATATATATTATACAGTGTGTGTGTGTATGTATGTATATCTATTCATCTTACATAACTCGCCCGTGAACCCCCATTTGAATAACCCACAAGCCACCACTGCCAGAGATATGACCTACAGAACCCAAGGGTCCTGAACATCCTGAAACCAAGCGTCTAAGAAAAGCAACAATCTGCCCCCTACTCGAGACGATCCCGGATTGGGGGCTGCCCCTTCATGCCGAATGGTTATCAGTAGGCTTCTTTGTCCGTTTGGACTTGTTCCAGGACTGAGACGGCTTTTATGTACTCTTGGGCTTGGATGAGGATTGAGATCATTGGGACTTGTCCAAATGAAAGGAACGAGAATTCGACCACTGTTGTCCCTTAGGTCTGTTCTTCTTATCCTGTGGCAGGAAGGCTTCTTATCCTGTGGTAGGAAGGCTCCTTTCCCTCCGGTAACTGTGGAAATGGAGTACAGACCTGGTCCGAATAAGATCTTCCCCTTGAAGGGGAGAGAAAGTAACCTGGATTTAGAAGTCATATCCGCAGACCAAGACTTCAACCAGAGAGCCCGGCAGGCTAGAACCGCAAAACCTGAAGCCTTTGCATATTCGCATCACAGATAAAGGAGTTAGCAATTCTTAATGCCTTCATTTTCTCCTAAATATCCTCGAGGGGAGATTCCACCTCAATAAGTTCAGACAGAGTCGCACCAGTAGGTAGCTGCTCCCGCCACCGCGACGACTGTGTTGGAACATTCTCCGCAGGAAAGTTTCCAGCTTCTTGTCCATAGGCTCTCTAAAGGATGAACTATCCTCAAGGGGGATGGTAGTACGCTTAGCTTGCGTCGAAATGGCGCCATCCACCTTAGGTAAAAAATGCAAATGTTCAATTTTGAATCTACAGGACGGTTCCTCCACCGGACAGACGTCTCCGACTCAAAGTTCCCCCTCTGACACTACAGGGGTTAACTCATCCTCAGATAGCTGAGACATACAGGCTAAATCCAATAGGAATTTAGATGACTGTCGGGGGAACTATGTTTAACTTTCTCTTACGTTTCCCAGAGATAGGTAGGGCACTCAGGGCCGCAGACAACGCCGATTATAGCTGTGCGGTTGTCAGGGTTTTTTTCCCCTGCTTTGTTTGCCATGTGCTGCTGGCAGCCATTTTACTCACCTCTCTTGCCGAGTCTGGTGCAGTGTGTGTGATGCTGCTCATTTCCTGCATGCCCTCTTATGGGCAGACTGCTGTACATCATCCGTGTGAGACAGGTTGCAGTCTCAGAATTGTGATGTCATCACTTATTATTTAAAGGGCCTCTGTTCAGTATGCTTTGCCCTTGCGTTGTCTCAGACCTGTTTATTACCTGGCTGTCTGACCTCCCTCCTGGTTCCTGATCCCTGGCTTGTTCCTGACTCTGCTGTTCTCCTTGTTCCTGATTCCGGCTCATCTGACTACTCGCTTTGGTTCCTGACTCGGCTCGTTTGACTGTTCTGGCTTTGACTCCTGGCTTGTTATTTGACTTGTGGACTTTATATTATTTTTTGTTATTAATAAAGGTGTGATTATTTTTGCACTTCTTGTCTCAGTCTGATTCCTGGCACCCTGACAGCGGTAAAGTACGCAGGAAAAAGGCCCCCTCCAGATGGAGAATTAGCTGTGCCGCGGGGAACTGCATGTCAAGCGGTTTGAGTAGACAGGGCAGAAATTTCTAGGGTCATAGAATCCCGAGAGGTTGATGGATCATAGGGACTAATTGCGCTATGGGTATTGGCAGACTTGGCTCCATTCTTAGACTTTAAAACAGTGCTTAGGCAATTGGAACAAAATTGAGCAGGCAGGCAAACCACAGCCTCCTCACAATATAAACAGGTATTATTATTCATAATAGAAGGAATGGAACCCTCTAACGTAGTATGAGAGTCCTCCATACCTTTGGTATGTAATTCCACAGATGGAATAAAAAAAATGTTACAAAAAAACAAGCTTTTTAATATAAACGGTTTCCTTTACAATCCCAATGGCTGGGGCACTCACCACCTCCTAGACCCAGACAAATGATCAAAGAAATGCTCTCTCCTCAGGAGTGCTATCTGCAGCAGGATCATAAGGCAGTGAAAGAGGCCGAACCCGGTTATGTGGTGAGCAAGACAGGACTTCCCCTGCTATGCAAAAGTATTAAGCTAATATGAGCTGCACAACACTCAAAAACAAAAAGGGAAACCTTTCTGTTTCCAAGCCAAAAGTACACAGTCTTATGAGCCCAAACTTAATGCAGAACATAAAAAATCCCCATACCCAATAATCTCCCTAAAGGATATATTAACCCTTGATCCTATTGAGGTATAGGAGTCACACTGACCCTATACAGAAGTCCCTGCTATAACAATAAAGTGGACTTACACTCTAGGATCCATGCTGTGGAACAGATACAGCCTCTTACGTGTGACAGCCTTGTAGCGACGTACTGACAGGGACCTGAGTGATTGAAAGCAAGCAGTGAAACGTGTCAACACTGATTGATCAGTTGTTAGCCAACAGCCTGGATGGTTTTGCAGAAGAACTTTCCCTGCATCTCCAGAATCTAACTTTTCATCAATATTCTCACTGAGAGGTTTATATGATTACTTAAAACTCCAGTCCTGTAACGGGAACATACCCATTACAGGACTATCTGAATCTTCTGCCACCTCCTCTAGTTATGAAAGGCAAAGAATGACTGGGAGGATAGGACGTGGAATGGATATTTAAGCCTTTCGCTGGGGTGTCTTTGCCTCCTCCTGGTGGCCAGGTGTTGTATTTGCCAACAGTAAGGAATGAAGTTGTGGACTCTCCCTGCCTTATGGAAAGAATGTGTGCTTTGGGGGATGTCTAGTTGTGGAAAAACTCAAATTAGTTCCCTGAAGGAGAGATCAGCAGATAGAGTACCCTGCAACATTACCTAAACCTGACCCTGGACATTTTTAAGAAATATATTAACTTGTGTAATTAATATCCAGATATTAAAATATGGCTTCTAAAATATTGATCTACTGCCCCCATATAGTGATAAGTTATTTAGAGCCATCAAAAAAATGGGAAAATAATTTTCAGGTCTGTTCTAGTAATAAAAAAAGGATGTGCAGGACTTTAAAAACACTTAATACATTTCAGGTAGACTGGAATATGTGATGTATCACTGTCTAATGTGTGTCAAACATTTAACATGGTCCCACATTTGCTGCTGCTTGAGAGAATACTCACAAATATACTTTTTCTACTGCCAGGGACAAGATATATTAAATATATTCAAATAAACCATTAATAAACACAGATTTTAGTCCTAATCTTAAAGGGACATGAAACCCAATTTTTTTCTTTCATGATTTAGAAAGAGCATGCAATTTTAAACAACTTTCTAATTTACTTCTATTTTCTAATTTGCTGCATATTCTTTAGATATCCTTTGCTGAAAAGCATATCTAGATAGGCTGTGTAGCTGCTGATTGGTGGCAGCACATAGATGCCTCGCATGATTGACTCACCCATGTGCATTGCTATTTCTTTAACAAAGGATATCTAAAGAATGAAGCAAATTAGATAATAGAAGTAAATTGCAATGTTGTTTAAAATTGTGTTCTCTATCTGAATTATTAAAGATTTTTTTGGGTTTAGTGTTCTTTTAAGGATCTCCTAACTCTTGATAAACCTGTGTCTTTCCTGACGTCCATGTGTCATTCCAAAATATAAATGCCAAAACAGAGATGACAAGACATCCAAATGATTTTCTCTTATACTTTTATTGCAGATGCAAATACAGACAAAAATGTAGGATTATAAGACAGAAGTTCATAAACATTCATTAAGTGCTGGTTATTTATGCTTTAATAGTCTTCTCTATTTAAACAGACAGTAAAACCCATAAAATACATAATATTCAGTTGGTGCCGCAAGACCTAACCAACTCGAATGAAACATTCGCTTGCATAAACATAATAAGAGGCAGAATGTTACATAGTAACAAGCCTGTGATTTGGATGCATAAAATCAGGACCATGCCAGCATTAGTAGTTTATATTATGCAACGTGCATTATCATATTTGATGTATTTAAATGCTTAGAATTGTGTAAAAGTCACGTAGCAATATGTCCCTCTGTACTCTATTCAATATTAAAAAGTGAAGCGTTTAAACTGGCATTTCATAGAAAATTAAAAAAAACACAACATCCCAAAATATTTCACATATTAGTCATACATCCATCATCTGCAATACAGCTGTTATACAGGATTTCTAGCACCCACTGTCACCACTTAGAATATGGATCAGGTACTGCATCTCCTTTATCAGAAGGCTTGCACCTAATGCATGTGCCCCTAAATATGGTGCCAAGGTATTGAACTAAAATGTATTAGCTAGAACAGGGATTCTATTGCAGTCATATGGACGATGGGGAACTTCTGTTCAACAACTCTTTGGGAAAAAGGTTCTGTCCTCAGTCACAACAGATTAGAGAGGATAAGAACTATTTTGTTACAGCATTTTATTTTTAAATAATTCCTTTAATGTGAGTTTAACCCCTGCAAAGAGGTAGGGGTATAATACATAGCCAAGTTGTACTCATGTCACTCCAGAAAAGGGCCCAGCTAAAGAGCCAATCAGGAGCAGGCATACATAAGTATGCTCAAAGTACTGGATGTATTAGCATCTGCAGCAAAGTCGGAGGGTTCCAGGAGTGTAATTTCTATTACATTTTTAAACAGTTTAAAGTAGTTTGTAAAAGGGAAGTAAATTAAAAAAAAACAACAACAAAAAAACTAATGCTCTAACAAAATAGCACTTTATATTGTTTTATAGTAGGCGGTTGCTTTTATCTTTACAGTTTGTACTCCTAATGCATCTCTTACCTGAGTTTGTATACGAGCATTCATACAAATGACTATTCAGTGTGATTACTGCAGCCTGGAATTCAAGTGTAAGCGGAGGAAGTGCAGAGTGCAGTTTGCTGCCTAAAAAGATTCCTCTTGCATTTCAGGAGTCATAGGTGTGAAATGCGCTGTCATAGACGCCCTAGGTGTGAAATGCGCTGTCATACACGCCCTAGGTGTGAAATGCGCTGTCATACACGCCCTAGGTGTGAAATGCGCTGTCATACGAAGCCGCAGAAATATTTATAAAACAGATTTAAGTCACAAAAATCTAAAGCTAGATTTATATATGTATTATATACGATTTTCTATAGGAATGACAGATCATGGAGCTTGTGCAAGAAGGTAATTTACATTCTATTTTACAGTATTTGCTGCTGGTGACAAGCTTGACATTGTTTCACACATACATTACACACACAAAAATGAAATACACATATTGTGCCACTGTACACAGGGGTATTACCAAGACCATTGTCAGCCAGTTTAGCCGACTATTTATGAGGAAGTGAAATGGGCAGTGTACTCTAAAACTGGTTTCTTTTTATTGTGTGTCTAATTGTGTTATACCAGCTGCAGTTTAAAATAGGAAATTGTTTTTAGGTATAGTTTGTATATGAAAGAGCAGTTTCTGCTAACTGAAACCATAACCCAATATAGTGAGCTGATCATGTAGGGAGAGAAAACCTCATTTTATTTATCTATTCATACAAAGTTCTCCGTATCTTCATTACCGTTTGCTCAAAGGCCAAAACTTAGCGAAAACAATGGAAAATGAACATTTTAATACCTCTCTGTAACAGCCCCTCTCTGGGAGCATTATTTTATCTAAACCTTCTTGTTTAAAATGTTTTTTGCATTTTTTGTAACCAGAACTTACGTTCAGAAATGGTCAGTATAGATGGGGAAATTATAAGCAAAATCAGCCATTTCAAATAAGAAAATAAAAAGGTGAATGAGATATTTGTAAACAATTTAATACACTCCAGTAAGTAAAACGGATTATTGGGAACATATTAAAGGGGAGAAAGTATTAGAGTACACTGTCCCTTTAAAAGGAAATCAAAAGCAATTTCCTGATTTAAAAAAATGTAATTCTGCATAATGAAAACAACTTTGCAACGTACTTTATTGCGTCTGACTTTCCTTTTTTAGAGGGATTCTGAAACCAATTTTTTTTCTTTCATTATTCAGATTGAGCAGCAATGTTAAGCAACTTTCTAATTTGTTCCTATTATCAATTTTTCGTCGTTTTCTTGGTAGCTTTATTTGAAAAAGCAGGAATATAAAACTTAATGAGGGCCCATCTTTGGTTCAGAACCTGGGTAGCATTTGCTTGATTGTTGGCTAAATGTAGCCACCAATCAGCAAAACGCTAATCAGGATTCTGAACCATAAATGGGACGGCTTGTAAGCTTACATTCCTGCTTTTTCAAATAAAGAGTCCAAGAGAATGAAGAAAAATTAATAGGAACAAATTAGAAAGTTGCTTAACACTGCTGTTCTATCTGAATCATGAAAGAACAAATTTGGGTTCAGTATCCCTTTGACTGTAAACCACTCCCATCAGAGGCTGTAGTGCAACCCCAACACTGCTACATGCGGCATGGTAATTGGTTGCTATGTGCAGGCACTCATTTATATTGGTCTCTCATTGGCCATAGTAAAGGAAGAAAGAGAAATTCTGTGTCTAGGGCCAGCAAGACAAAGCAGAGTATCAATGTTTTTATTAGCAGTAAATCATTTCTAAAGAATTAATAAAAAACTGACTTTTGTTGTACATAAAAAATTAAACATGTGAAATAGATTAGAGCCGATAGTTTTCCCAAAAGATCAGTTAAACATTTTAAAATATGCATATGGGAAACTGAATAAGATTCCTTTGATTTAAAAGGACCATTAAACTTGGCATTTCAACAATGCATAAACTATTTTATTATTGCAAGTGAAACATTATTATTGCAGTATACATTTATTTTGCAGCCTTTTGTTGTAAAATACATTTACATTTTTTTTTTTTCACTTTATCCCAGGGAGGCTTTGCCTTGGGTTAATACTTTAAGGCAATTTATGTGAGCTTTTGTTTACTTTTCCCTCCCTCCCAAAACTTCTATGGTATCACATTCTTTTAAAAGGTGGATTATTAGTTTTGCATTAACAATCATGATAGGAAAATCATTCTTCGCAATAGTAACCAAGTTTAATTAGTGTTAAACCACCTAAAGGGAACACAAGAGGGCAGGCTACATGTGCAAACAGAGTTTGTGCTATATCTGAATATTAGTTTGATTGGTAAGCTATATGCTCATTTAGCAAAATATATCTGCAGTTCTCAATGCAATACATGAAGGTTTATAATCATGTAGTTTACAAGTTGTGTTTAATGTCCTTTTAGACATCTTGTCACTAAAAAGGGTATTGCAGTGCAATAATAAAACACTCAGTTGTTGGAGCATTTTATCATCAAGCAAATGCTCATTGCAAACTGTAATTAACCCCTGCATAGTCATTCTCTCACGTAGGGATGTGCATCTTTTAAAACGAATGTCGAAGCTCCATTTGGCTTTTTTCAGAGAACCATTTCTTATTGTGAAAATTCAACACAGCCGAATGGAGCTGGCGGCTGTCGTATTCGCCATTTGTTTAATGTATATCCCTAAATAAGAGTAGAAATGTACTTCTGCTCCCGATTGGTAAATGGCTGCCGATTCAATAAAAGAGCAGAGTACGCACATAGCCGCCAATCTCTCCTACTCCGGAATGTCCCTGGAACACACATTTAACCCTTTTGTGGGGGTTAATCGTTTGCAAAATGCATGTAATATGTACTAATTTGTTTCAGCAGGTTATGAAAAAGGGGAGAATTACAATAATCCTTCGGCCCTTCTCATCTTGTATTTATTGTGCCCCTGTATAGCGCTGCGAAACACGCTGGAAATTACATCTTAAGAATTGTACCATAAATAAATTCTGTGTGTGCAGCATAATATACTACAATCAGATAGGAACAAACCGTTTACAGATGAAGATAATAAAATATTGCACTTTATAAAGTATTGCCGTTTTGAGCTAAATTGTGCTTTTTGATATACAGGACAAACCTGTGTCATCCTGCTCCTGTTGCAATCTGAAGCTACCTGTGAGTATCAAGTTTATTTCGATTTTCAAAAAGTGACATTTTATATAGCACATGCAAGGTTGGCAAATTCACATGCCAGATTTATACAAACATAAGTAAAATGAAGAGAAAAAGCATTTTACACACAATTATAAGACGATTCTAACATCTCAGTAATGGAGATAGCAGAGAGCGGCTTTGTATAGGTACAAGGCTCTAGTGACACCTATTAGCAGAATTCTGACATTCAGCATTAAAGCTTTGTCAAGTGATCATGCCAAGTTGTCTGATCGCCATGGTGATACACACCCATTAGTGGCAAAGGAAGGTTTGACTAAGTGTAAATACAGTATACGCACAACATGCGCTTTGTCTCCACACGTCCTCCTTTGAGTCAGAATATAGTGCCTTTTTACCCTAATGCTAGGCTCACCTCCTGATTATTATTTTTTTTAATCAAATACTGCATGTTCTTCTTCATATAGCAAACGTGTAACAAGTGCACAAGGACTGCCTGTGCATTAGCTAAAGGGGTTCAGCACATAATACAGACTTTACTGTTTTAATTTATAACACTGAGTAATGTGGCCAATACCTGCTCATTATAACTAATAACAGCTACAAGTAATATACTACCTGCACTGGCTATCTGGTGTGCACGTGAGCCTCAGCATGTACAACCCATACTGGGAGCAGACTGGCAAAGACAGGAGGCGGCTATACCAGGCCATGACTCATTAGAATGCCCTTCTACCTTCCTGGTATGGCTAGAGACGGCTCAGTGTGGTATTAACCTCATTCTTTCCTCCTGCTAACTACCTATGCAAGGTCACTGCTGCGTGTATACAATCAAGGAATCAAATATCTGCTTTACGTTGCATGTCATTGATTTACCCTTTAATTGCCATGTGTCAAGGAAGGTGTTAATTTATGGTTTTAAAAAAAAGTGATATATTATAGACTTCACATTCTTTATATGTATAACAGAGGAGAGAGGGGATATTATAAAAAATCTTCAGCTATATTAGGGATTTAAAAAAGCTGAGAACAAAAGCAATTGGCACTGAGCAACAGTAGAACAAGACATCTCATTTTACAGAAAGGGTAGTTGGTTCATGCAATAGACTTTCAGTAGTGCTGGCAAGTACTGTAATGGAGGTGCATTATGGGCCTTCTGGTATATAGCTGCTGTCAATTTATTTTCTATAAACAATATAAAAAAAAGCTGATGAAATTGATAAAAAGGAAATGTGTTTGCATAAAAAAAAACTCATCACTATGGACAAACTAAAGAAACTGTCTCATCTCTTTCAGTTGCAGCTGGGTGAATATGAGATGTGCACTCTGCAGTTTTGATTTGCGGAAAAGGCTGCTTTCGGGATTGGGCTCTGAATATCTTATTGTGCAAGTGAAACTCATTAGGATCTGTGCAAATCAAGGACTTAGTGCTTTTCACTTGCACAAGAAGATAGTCGGCTCTGAAAAGAGACTAATACCAAAAGCCAGCGGCAGTGAATGAAAGTGCAGAATACACATCTCTAGAATATAGACAGACCAGCAGAAACTAACGAGGGAAAAAAGATCTAGTTGTGGCTAAAATACACACACACACAACCCGGAGAAATGTTTCACATAGTAGAGCATAATTTATACAGAATCATAATAATATTAAAAGGAGGGTTATAATTTGCACTTTTCCCATTGCGGTTTTATCATGGAACGAAATAGCCACAAACAGATGTGGTCATGAAGATTAAATACAAAGAGCACAAAAGCTTCAGAGCACAGGGAAGTAGTTAAGTGTCACATAAATAATAGAGAAGCCGCACATGTTACTTGGATGATCTAATGGAAAACGATGCTATACAGAGAACAGTCTCCCAAGCAGATCATAATACTGGCACTCGTTGCACAATAAAAAAGGGACAGTAATCTCAAGTTTAGTTTCCCATAAATGTATACGCTACTTCAGTCCATAATTGGCTACAGTAATAACACTCAAGATGCTTATCAAGGAGGTCTGCAAACAAAGATTCATTTTGCTTAGATTTTTTTTTTATGTTCCTAAATAAAAAAAAAAAACTTATTTTTTAGGTCTATCTTTTGTAACACAGAGCTCCATTACGGATACAGTTAGGACTTATGTTTCCTTTTATGAAATGTTGCTTCCAGCCATTGTCATGTAGCGTTTGCTATTGAGATATCCAGCGGTAACTTCAGTACTGTAGGGGAGACTCGGTCCTATCGCCCATTTATTATACACATTTATAATGAATCCAATCTCTGGCACAGGGGACAGTTTATTTGTGGTTGGTTAAAAGGTCATTGCATAAATGTTTTTAAATGATTTATATAGCCCATCTGGGAGTTTTGCTTAATTTATTTTTAAAAACAAAAGTGCATATTTTCAGACTCCTAACCAAGCTCCAAAGTGCCAGATATAGACTCAATTCTACAGACTTCTGCTGTAAAGAGTCTTTTCCTATGCAGGGAAGGGAGGGGGTGTCCGCTTCCCAGCTGCTTTTACTGGGTGTCCCAGCCTAACCTCATCAACAGTGTTAAAGGGACAGTCCAGTCCAAAAAATAACCTCATGATTTAAATAGGGAATGTCATTTTAAAACAACTTTCCAATTTACTTCTATCACCAATTTTGCTTTGTTCTCTTTGTATTCTTAGTTGAAAGCTAAACCTAGGAGGTTCATATGCCAATTTCTTAAACCTTGACGACTGCCTCTACTCTGAATGCATTTTGACCACTAGAGGGCATAAGATAATGTGTTTCATATAGATAACATTGAGCTCATGCACGTGAAGTTACCCTGGAGTCAGCACTGATTGGCTAAAATGCAAGTCTGTCAAAAGAACTGAAATAAGGGGGCAGTTTGCAGAAGCTTAGATACAAGGTAATCACAGAGGTAAAAAGTGTATTAATATAACAGTGTTGGTTATGCAAAACTGGGAAATGGGTAATAAAAGGATTATTTCTTTTTAAACAACAAAAATTCTGGTGTTGACTGTCCCTTTAAACTTAGCTTCCAAGGTTTTATACAGGAGTTTTATATCAGTATCTGTGCTTATACTTCTTTATAGTTGTGTCTATGATATGCCGTTATATATATAAAAAAATTGTGTACACTTTTGACAGACTTGCACTTTAGCCAATCAGTGCTTACTCCTAGGTAATTCCACGTGCATGAGCAGTCTTATCTATGACACACATGAACTAACACCATCTAGTTGTGAAAAACTGTCAAAATGCGCTGAGATAAGAGGCGGACTTCAAGCTCTAAGACATTTGCATGTGAACCTCCCAAGTTTAGCTTTCAACTAAGAAAGCTAAGAGAACAAAGCACAATTGATAAAAGTAAATTGGAAAGTTGTTTAAAATGACATGCCCTATCTGAATCATGAAAGTTTATTTTGAACTTGACTGTTCTTTAATATATGTATTTCTTAAATGGGACAATTTTGTGGTCATATAAGTTCCATATAAAAAGGTAGATCTGCATTAAAGTAAATCAGAATATTAAAAGTCAAATGTAATTCTGTATAGAATATATATCCAGTAAAGCACTGGGCTGCAAACAATCCCCATACAGAATAAAGGTTATAGTGCACCGGGTTTAGAAATCTACAGCCCTACAAGACCCACTTTAGTGCATTTATTTTGTCTCAGCCCTTTGAATCTTTATAATAAAAAAATACATCACTTAAAGAGACAGTAAAGTCAAAAGTAACATTGCATGATTCAGACTTCTATTATCAAATTTGCATTGTTCCCTTGATATCCTTTGTTGAAGAGTAAACCTAGGTAGGCTGATATGATTGCAGAAGCGTGCACGTGTCTTTAGTAGCAATGTGCAAATATTCTGCATTCAGTTCATTTAAGCAGTGAATTTATTAGCGTGAAAGTAACAAATCTGTGCACATCCCAGAAGTGTTTGTAACAATGTTAGACATTGTTGCAAACAATGCTTCCATAGAGTGCTAAAGGCATGTTCCTGAGCTCCACGGTTTACTCTTTAAAAGGACACAGTCTCATGGTTCAGATAGAGCATATCATTTTAAACAACTTCCCAGTTGACTACTATTTTCCAACTTCATTCTCTTGGTATCCTTTGTGGAAAAACAGAGGTAAGCTCAGGAGCAGTAATGCACGACTGAGCTAGTTGCCGATTGGTGGCTACACATATATGGGATCACTGGTCCATTTAGCTTCCAGTAGAGCATTGCTGCTCCTTCTACAAAGGATACCAAGAGAATGAGGAAAACTTGAAAATAGAAAAAGTTGCTTAAAATTGTATGATCTATTTGAATCATGGAAAAAAAGGATACTAAGACAACACAGCAAATGTGATACTAGAAGCTTCAGTGGGTGATTCTGTAGCATTCATTCAGAGCCTCAAAACTCCTACATACTGCACAGAGATTGCTTGATACATACATGAAATGACATCTGTCAATAACTGGCTTCACAACAAATACGTTTAAGGTTTTCAATAGGTGTCTCTGAATAGTAAAATGATGCAAATTACTGAAGTGTAAAGATTTGCAAAACACTTATTTTGTACATGGAACAGTAATAAGATGCCCTAATTCATTAGACCCCATTAAACCTTCTGAGCAGCAATAACTAACACTCATAATAAAATGCTAGTGTGTAAAGATAGTTTAATACAATATATGGTGAACAACATCATTGCTGCGGCATGCTTAGGAATTGTGCAACTGTTCTAACCTGAATCTGCACACAAGCACCATATTTGCTTCCAGTACGGGGGGGACTGATGAACATCTTAAAGCCAATTACAAAAATATATAACAGTAACTAACACTTCAAGTGTAATATAGGATATCTTCGTAAACTTAAATGCATATAGTGCAAATTACATGGTGTAGAAGTTGTCAAAGTAACTAAAAAGGACAGGTACAAAGAAATATTCTACTCTATGCAGTGTGAAAAACAATTTTGTATCTAAAAAGTGCTCCTAAAATGTGAAGGAAAATAAAATATATGTCACCTGTGAGTGTTACTAGTAGGTACATTCACTGTATAATTAAACTTTCAGCGCGCAAGCGCATTTACATAAAACCGCAGGATTGTCACAAGCAGAGCTGACAGTGAATGTACAGACACCCCCTGTTCATCTGATAACATGAGAAAAAAGTAATATATATGAGTCATGTTCCTCTGTCTCAGTCAAACCACCCCATCTACCACTTGGTGGTCTGTCGTATTTAGGCCACTTCTGGTGTTCCATACAGATAGGTCCTCTATATGCAGCCTGCCTAGATGAAATGCATGGGCCACTGCCATGCTGCCACCTATAGGCTGATGTATGGCTGCCACTTGACCCAGGACCCATCCACACCATTGCATGTCCACCCAAGACTTGCATCTAAGTCTGTCAGCAACAATAAGAATAACACACATCCATAGACTCATCTCACTGCCAGCCATAAAATACCTATTCATAAATGCCAGCTCAAGGCTTTTCTGTATGGGATCCAGCCATAGACTGCTCACCTCACTGCCGGTTTCATCCGTCACCATGGGAACACTACCTGTTTGGGTATTAGGCAGAAAACCGTTTCATAGACTGCCCACCTGACTGCCTGTTGTATCTGTTGCCACAGAAACACTACCTGTTTGGGCAGTAGGCAAAAACTGTTCCATAGGCTGCCCACCTCAGTTCTAGCCAGTACACTCAATACCCATCTATACTACAACTATTTTGATATACATAGACTTTACATTTGTGGGGTTTTTGGTTGATATGTACAATACAAAAATAGTATATAATATATGGAAACAACCAAATGGGATTGTGGGTCTGGTAAACTCCTCTACAGAGTTTATCTAACAGGGAGGCAACCGTGCACAGAAATACCAGCGCTCTTCATTTAATAAATATACAGTACGGAGCTGTAAAACACAGGCAACAATCACACAGAAAAAAAAAAAAAAAAAAAGTCAACTTTTCATTTGTAAATGTTAATTAAAAAATAAAACTTTCTGCTGTATTCAAATTTAAAAAAAATAATCAACTTAGAGTATTGAAGACAAATGCACTAAACTCAGTGGATGTTGAATATTCTGATACAAAATGATCATAGGAGTGGTATTAAATGTTCCGTCTCTGCTCTTCACATTAGCAACTTAAAATAAAATGTAAAAGCATCTATAGATTTGTAAAGCACCAATGCATTTGTAAACCTGAAAGCTTCTGTATAGTTTAGAGGTGCAACCGCCCAACCCAAAATAAAATTACAAAATCATCAATCAAAAACAATTTTTTTTCTCTTATTCTTTAAAAAGGCCATCAAAATGGCTTTGTTTTTGTGACGACGGCCAGTGATAGCATAGGTACTCCATACGTTTCTAAATTACATTTCCCTTAATGCTTGACTGTACTTTAGTACCACAGCATCATGGGAAATGTAATTCAGAAATATCTGGAGTGCCAAGGTATGCGACCACTGACTTAGGCTGCTTTCTATATCATTGCAAGTGATCCTAATTTATTAATACTTGTGATGCCCACAACACCCCCTGCACAATCAGTACCATTAATTAGTGTACCGTTAAGGAACATATGGTGCATTATAAGTACTGCAAGGCTGGGGTAATAAGATTTACAAAAGAACAACATTAGATGAGTCCGTAATTTATAGTAAAAAGTACTAAAATACTAAGAGAACCAATGAGATGCTCACACGTTATTATCCAGAGCAACTGCTTAGGGTGTGAAGTTAGTCTGTTAAAATTTCAACACATTTTCAGGTTATTCGTTCATTAACAACAACAAAAAAAACAGTCATTCTTTGAAATTCTATATTTAAAAATAGAGAAATGTAAATGAACTGATTTTGTATTGATTTGTTAAAAAAACTCATTCAGGTTGTTAGTTCTATTTTGAATAACAAATGTTAAGGATATTTTAATACAAAATGACTACATTTGTAAGACCATAGAATCTCCTGACAAAGTACGCATTATGTTCCGCCTACAGTTAACGCATACCTAAGCGTTCACAATACACGCATCTCACACAGTGTCAGCGTGCAGGATGCATTTACTCTTTATGAAAGCGCCAACCATAGCCCCCTGTGTACAGTCTAAAAAAGACACCATTTACACACGTTAAAACAGATCCAGTACATTAATAATGTAGCTCTTTATGGTATGTTTTAAATGAAAATCATTCAAGCTTTAAGATTATTATTTTTACCAAACAGAATTTTTTTTACATTTAAATAAAACTGATTAAAAACAAAAAAAAAACACACAAATAAAAACAGAAAACTAAGGCTGTAAACATAACCCCTCATCTGCCAAGGACAGCTCCAATACACTGCTATTTCCTCCGACAGTCAAGTGGTTACATAAAAACACATTAAGCTTCTAGTGGTTCTTTACCATTGTGGTAATCGTTCCCAAATTTCTCCAAAATGGCAGGTTCATATATTTTTTTTTAACGTACCGTATACGTGCACGTGATGCACACCACTGTGATATATTCTGAAACAGAATTGTCCATTAAATTAGTTACCAGCGCTGATCACTGCTACACTTTATATTCTATTAAATGGAGTCTCAATCCCATTAGGAAATACAATGAATGAACCAATAAATAAAACCAGTTGATAAGTATCCAAAAATATGGATAAAACTTTTCTCTACTAGATATAAGCTCTGCGATTTGTATAACTTTACAAATATAAAGAAGAATTCATGACAACATGTCTAGATCTAATCTCTGGAGCACATTCGGCTTTGTATACTTCCTTACATCACAGTATACATGGCGTGTGAGTTTAGCAAAATAAAGGCACATTTATAAAGCAACTTAATTTAGTACCAAAATCTGAAAAATATATATATAATAAATTGGTTTTAGATTAAAACTAAAGCTCAATAATCTTAGCAATAATGTAATAAATGGTTTTATAGCCAATTTGGTCCAATAAATTCTGCCCGTTGAAGCATTAGATAAATATACTGGGCTTCAGCAAGCATTTGCATAAACTAGAACAAAAGGTCCAGGCTGGCAGGGAGTGGTTTCGAAAATAAAATCAGTCAAGGAAAAATAAAATCCACCACATTGTACCAAGCCCTCTTTATAAACCTCTTGCATCCGGCTTTATTGTTTTACCCAAACACATATCTCCATCAAAGGAGACCAATCCATGTAAAGAGGAAAGGAACTATAAACATGGCGCCAAATCCCACCACTCCATATGTAATGTAACGGTAAGGCAGCTCGACTTCCATGCGCTGTCTGGCCTTTCGTAGATCATCACACGGAATACCAAAAACCTTGCAGGCTAGAGGGATGCAGATCTTCTTCATAGCTGCTCTTATTAGTAACAGAACCACAACTCCGATTAAAAAGCGTAGCATGGCTTTTCCCAACAGAGTCACAGTGATAGGCGGAGTTGTGAAAGGTAGCGCTTCAGGAGGCGTGTCTGACAGGAGACCTAACATGTAATTAACATGTGACCCACATGCGATGCCAGCGCCACTGCCAAGGATCTGAGCAGTGTCACCACGGGAAGTGCTCCAGGTATCAAGCGTAAAGGAAAAGATGCCCATTGCTAGGTGAAGGCTTATGATGATCAGAGGAGAGTATTTGTAGGTTAGATTGAATGTGTCAATGACATCCAGAGCAGGATGGAAGACAATTAAAATAAGAATTGCATATAAGACACCAGCAATAACATCCTGAAAAAGAAAACAAACAAAGTTTACAAAAGGCACATTTTGTATTAGGATTAAGTAGAATGTGTTGGAAAAGAAAAGTTACTAAACATATCACTTGCATGTTAATATCACATAGGTCTTAATCTATTAAAGATTGTGCGAGCCCTACAATGTTCCCCATAGGTACCGATGGTTAAACAGCCAATCAGCAGCTCTTTTACCTGAATCATAGGCTTCTATTGGAGTACACTCAGGAAGAATTGGTTTAGCAGTAAGGGCTAGATTTATCAAATGTCGGGCAGACATCGATAAATGCTAACAGCATACGCTGTCTGCATTTATCATTGCACAAGCATTTCTGATTAAATGCTTGTGCAATGCTGCCCCTGCACATTCGCGGCCAATCGGCCGCTAGCAGGGGATGTAAATCATCCTGCCACCTCTGAGTTAAGGAGCAGCGGTCTTACAATCGCTGCTTCTAAACTTATGTTTCCGACGAGCCTGAAGGCTTGCGCCGAAACAGCAGCATACGCTGCTTATTAAATGTCTCTAGTTTTGTGCATTCGCTGTAGCCCTTTTCTTGCAGTACAAGTGTGCATGCGCTATAGCAAGGCTCTGCCTAGTCATGCACTTTGTCAGATTCACTACTACAATGAGTGGTAATATATTTATGGGATTCATTTTAGTGATCTACAAGCTAATAGAAACAAACTACTGACCCCAGATACTTCTTAAAAGGGACAGTCTAGACCCAATACTTATTCTTTGTTCTACTCCAGACAAGCATCTTGCAACAGGTTCCACATCTATAAGCCTGTTAGAAGTACATGAAACATTTAAATATTCTAAGTTTGTTAGGAGACGAAAATGGCCACCAAGCTCCGCCCACAGCTTTCTTCTTGTCCAGTTGTTTTCTTGTATGACAGTTTAGCAGTGCACGCTTATTATTCAGTTAGCTCTTTAAAATTGCACAAATCAGCACGTGCAAGCAGGAAAACATTTAACCCGTTCACGTTGTTAGGATGTTCAATGCCGTCCTAACAGCGCTGGGCTTTAACACTGAAGGACGGCATGAACATCCTACCTTATAAAAGGCATACTGCACCCCCCCCCCCCCCCCCGACAAACTCAAGATTGGAGGCGCCGATCCCAGCCTTGAAATCATGTGATCGCATCGACAATCATGTGATTTACATCGGAACTTCGTTATGTTAAACACTTTTGCCAGGCATGTATGGCTGCCATTTTCAGCTCCTAACAAACAAATATTTAAAATGTTTCATGTACTTATAAGCTTATAGATGTGGGACCAGATGCATCTCTGGTTTGTAACAATAAGTAATCAAAATGATGTATTGGGTATAGACTGTCCCTTTAATGCGAGCTTTGTAACATTCTTAGAGCTAATGAAACTCTAGCTAAGCTTTTAAAAAGACCAAGTTTCGTGCAGAAAATGTTACATAAGTCAGTTATATTTCATAATTATTAAAGGGATATAAGTGCTAATATGTTCAAGCATTTTATTAAAGCCCTATTGCTTTTACACAGTGTTTAACCCCTGCAGATGGATTAAACACAAAAACATAAATTCAGCTCCAGAGCATCAATGCACTAGTAGCTACCTGAAAACATCTGGTTAACCAATAATGAGACATAAATGTGTACAGCCACCAGCTAGATCCGAATAGTGTAGGGTATCTACATAGTCCTTTCTATAAAGGATACCAAAAGAACAAAATACATTTGAAAATAGATTAAAATGTGTCTTACAATGACACTATATTATTCATGTCAATTTTGTTTAAAAAGACATTAAACACGGAGATGGTAATATAAAATGATAAATCTTATATACAAAAAAAAAACAACTGCAATATACTTTCATTACTTATTTTGTCTCCTTTTCCTGTAATTCCATTTCTAACAGGAACTGAAAAGCTCACAATTTCAGAATGGAAGTGCAGAACACTGTTATATAACACACAGCCATTGGCTGCACACTCTAGCGACCTATTTATAACTGTCCCTAATTGGCTACAGCAGAGAAGGTAACCTAAGTTACAACATGGCAGCTCCCATTGCTTTATAGATACTAAAACTTTACACTATTTTGTCACTATTTAAACAGCTAATGAAACTATAAAAAAATACATCTACATGTTAGTCTCCAACCAGCAGCTACCTCTTAGTACTGCATTGCAGCTTCTGAGCCAGAATTTATAACATTTGTTCACTGGCCCTCATATTGCTTCAGATGCAGATAACCAATTGTATAATACAGGACAGTCATTGGCCTTACCAGAATGGAATGCATTCCCATATAGACACGACTAAGGCACACCAAGGAACACCAGCATACAGCGAGCAGCAGCCCCAAGGCAAATGGAAACTTTAGAAAAGAACAGAAAGACAAATTAGACACAGAGCAATGCATACAGTAAAGGGGAATGACTCACAATACAGAGAGCTTAGAACATTGTTTGAAGATAATACAAAAATAAAATCTCGTGGCTGAATAAAATGTACAAGGGCTAAACCCAACATTACAATTTATTTTTTGAGCATTTCTTTGTTAATCTCCGTTGAGCATTGAGAGCATCACGTTTGTGTTATAACCAAGAATCATTTCTGATACTATTGCGCAGCGAGACTATTAGAAGTGTCTAGACAGAACTTAAATATCCGGTAACAGATACAGACAAGACGGCTGCTTTATAAAAAGGACCACTAAACAGATTGTAAAATGCATGATTTTGAACCTTCATATCCGAGAATAATATTGCAATGAAAACTGCAATCAAATGAGTATTTTGTTTTATATTTATTAATTTCACCGATTTCCCTGTCCCCTAGAACATAAGAACCTTTGCTTACCAATCACAAAAGTAATCTACAGATATAGCACAAACTCTCTTTGCAATTGTGCAGTTGAGAGAGACTGGGGAACCCTGCCCGTATCTCTTCCGTTAAAGTGAAAGTAAATCCTAGCGTTTTACGCTAAGGGACTTTCATTCATGAAGTATAAGATACTTCATGTAGAAAGCTCCTTTATTTGATTCAATCGATCGCAGTGTTTACCTTGTACAGCAGCCCACAGCAAAAAAAAAAATTAAATTGGCTAATAGGTGGCGTTTTCATAGCCGTGCGGTAAATCCTACTTGGCGCCCATGGGAGCCGGATTTACCGCACGGCTATTGGCTAATAGGTGAAAACGTCACCTCTTAGCCAAATTGTTATTTTGCTGTGGGCTGCTGTACAAGGTAAACACGGCGATCGATTGAATCAAATAAAGGAGCTTTCTACATGAAGTATCTTATACTTCATGAATGAAAGTCCCCTTTGTTTCAGCAGTAAATCCTGGAGTTTGTAAAATGCTAGGATTTACTTTCACTTTAAAGTGATCGTAAAGTTTAATGAATAAATGCCTGGGATATCTAAAAATACTCAAAAAAAACAAAAAACAGGGACACTTTAATTAAACTTTACAAAAAGACGCTTATTTTTTAAAATACTTACCTTTGCGTTATGGTAACCATAACGCTGACCCTCCGCCCGCAGCTCCTGCTTTCTTTAGCAGATTGATGACAAAATCAGGCTTCCTCCAATCGTTGTGCCCTTTTTGGCATCCAGCTCATGGGGCAAGCAACGATTGGAGGAAGAGAAAGCTGGATTGTCATTGATCTGCTAAAGAAAGAAAAAGCTGCGGGCAGAGGGTCAGCGTTAAGTATACCATAACGCAAAGGTAAGTGTTTTAAAAAATAAGTGTGTCTGTAAAGTTTAAAAGGACACTGAACCCTGATGGAGAGATTTCCTGGTCAGAGCAGCCGTAAGTGTAACAAATCCCTTTTAAAGATAGCTGCAACGTTAATATCCTGCTGCTCTTTGAACAGGTCATACCAATTTAATCTCTGCTTTAAATTTATGTTTTTTTCCCACTTCTCTGCTGGTGTGGGGGGTTGGACATTATCCTGTCCTTTGCAATAGTGAAGTATCCTGCTCGACCCCCTAATGTTTTGGAATTCCACAAGGCACTGCTATAGAAGAACAGCACTGGCATTTCTCTGTGACAGGTTGCCTGCAGTTTTGATGAATGTATGTCTGCACTATCTCCTAAATAAGCACCAAGTAACAGCATAGCTTATGTTAATTCTCTCTCAATACTGTCACTTTGCACAATGCAATTTACATCTCACATATAAGTACATCTCACATTATCTTATGTGCAAAAACACGCTGTTACACTTTATTAATCTGATTTGACACGTTATACATAATATGGGTCTCTACACAAAAACTGTCCAGTTTCTTGAACTGTAGGCTCCCTTTTAGTCCCCGCAAAGTGTTTATGCCTTGTGGATTCTGTTCTCTACCCCACTTTTTTACATTATAGGTGGTATTATTTACTTAAATAAGTGGGAAACTGCATTAAAAAGCCCCCAGAATAGTGTTGTAGTACTTATATGCATACCCTTGGATGATATTTCAGACACCAGACTTAGTGCAGCCTTGCCTGATCCAATAGCCCCTGACTGGATATAATTATTACCCTGTCGACCCTCTGACACTATTTCTTTGTTCGCCTGCCCCTATTGTTTCTAAGACCATGGCCTAAACTTATTCCTACGAACACTTCACTGGTGTAAATTGGAAACACTTTATAAACCTTCCTTTGTCATACTGCTATCTAACCATATAAATTCCTATTGCTTGTAAATTAGCTATATATTATAATAACACTGCACATATGGCCAAGAAGATTAAGTAATAAATCATAGGCTTGAAGTTAGAGATTGAGTACAATATCCTGTGTAGTGGCATCTTTATGCATGTTCAAATGACATAACCCTATTGCATGAGTACTCTGCAGGATTTGTGTTTTATTTTAATTGTTCCTTACTCTCTTTGATGTTCTATAAATTTAATGTTATGCTGATACGGTTTGTTAAATATTCTTTACACCTGGATGCCTGCAGCACATTTCTCACTTGCTATACTTGAAACACCCTGATTTAAAGGGACATAATACTCATATGCTAAATCACTTGAAACTGATGCAGTATAACTAAAAAGCTGACAGGAAAATATCACCTGAGCATCTCTATGTAAAAAAGGAAGATATTTTACCTCACAATCTCCTCAGCTCAGCAGAGTAAGTTCTGTGTAAAAAGTTATACTCAGCTGCTCCCAGCTGCAGGTAAAAAAAAAAAAAAAAAAAATGAAGAAATGAACAGCAGCCAATCAGCATCAGCAGTGCTGAGGTCATGAACTCTTACTGTGATCTCATGAGATTTGACTTGACTCATGAGATTTCATAGTAAACTTCCTTTACCTGATTGGTGAAATAAGATGAGAGTTCACGAGGCTCATCCCTTCAGCTGTCCCAGGACAAACACACTAAAATGCTGCTTAGAAATCCTTTACAATGGGAGGTGGCTACTGAGGAACTTTTGAGGTAAAATATCTTTCTTTTATACATAGAGATGTTCAGGAGATATTTTATAGTCTGCTTTTTACAGCTATGCTGCATCACTTTCAAGTGTTTAAACATTTGGGTATTATGGCCCTTTAAGCAGAGGATTTACTTAAGATTCATCAAAATATTCTCAGCATTAGGCTAATGATATAAACTTTACAGGTCGCTACTCATGCCGAGTCTCTCAGTATCTAGGTGGAGGGGGCAGCTTATGCTCATTTTTGTTTTGCTTGTTTGTGTGTTTAGTTTGTGTGTATGTAGTGTATGTTAGATCTAAAATTACTAAAAAAAAAAAAAAAAAAACAACAACAAATGTGGTGGTACAAGCATATACGCATTTGAACATGTGTAGATTCATTGAAAATATTCAGTTATACATTATGTCGCTACAATTTAATGTATTGAATTTACTGTATTGAATTTTCTAACTTTTACTGACCCACCCTGCAAGGTGGACTACAGACATACTTTGTATTACTGTACCCATTATTGGTTATAAATAAAAGTTAAAAAAAAAAAAAAAAAGGACACTGAACCCAAATGTTTTCTTTCGTGATTCAGATAGAGCATGCAATTTTAAGCAACTTTCTAATTTACTCCTAATTATCAAATTTTCTTCATTCTCTTGGTATCTTTATTTTTGGTGAACACCCGGGGTTGTTTTTGCTGATTGGTGTAAAAATTCACCCACCAATAAGCAAGTGGCTTGCTCCTTAGCTTTGACGCTTTTTTTTTTTTTTTTATAAATAAAGATAGCAAGAGAACAAAGAAAAATTAATAGGAGTAAATTAGAAAGTTGCTGCTCTGAATCCTGGAAGATAAAAAATTGGGTTCAGTGTCCCTTTAATGAAAGTGCCTTTGTTTTAGATAGATACACCGGGCACTTATTCATTAAACTTTACAATCACTTTAAGGTGGTTTAACACTGATTCAACTTAGTTACTATGGCAAACCACTTTTTTTAGATTTTTTTTTTACATCAAAAAGGCAGCAAAATAAATAAATGAATTTATATTGCAATAATGAAGCATTTTATGTGGTGTTGAAATATCAAGTTTAAATGGTCCTTTAAGATCCTTTTGCTCATTGAAGTTTATTCACAAAAACAGTTTTTTTTATTAATGTATTTATTTAAATAATTCAAACAAAACCCCCCACTAAATAAAGCAGCAGAGATTACACAACAGTCGTGCTAAAACTAGACAAATATGCGTCTGACAGTATTATCTTATCTGTGGGTTTACAACACTGTTAAAAAAAACATTTGCTTGTGTTAAGTAATATACACTTATAGGACATTCTGTCACATGTGAATATGACAAGCTACCTGCGTATTTATCCTAAAACACAACATACTATTTTACTGACACCAACATAAGTAGTTTCACAAACATATCACTGGTAAGCAGCCAGCCACAGAATTGTGGGCTAGTTGGCGCATGTCAATTTCACAATGTTCGGTTTGGAACTGTGTGTTTAACGCCTGCAAAACTAACTGGGGCTACAGAAAACAGCCATTATGCAGCAGCAGCCTTAAAATGTTCACTGTAGGTGCCAAAACAGCTACTAAAATAACATAAAAAGTAAATGGAGCCCATTAAAGGAAAGAACATTTTACAGCGCAATGTTCAGTAGCTCAGATGTTGTAACAGTTAAATCTGGCCTGAACAAAGTCTTTTAGGAACTGGACAAACCATAATATAACCAATCTGGACCCACAGCGCCCTCCTGCAGCATTGCTGTGGCTCAGTAACATGCGCTGTAGCGATCCTTCTCCCGGCACACCGATGCTTTTTAGTTTGTATGCGGAGTGAAGTAACGCAACAGCGCACTTGTATCAAACCGCCTGTCACAGAGCCAAACCAGCGGTGAAGAACTGCATGCTGATATTGAGTGGTCGGTGTATGGTTTTAAAAAATAAAAAGCCAAAGTTGCCTGTGGATTAAGAGGGTAGGCAGCAATAGAGGGGATAGAAAGTCTTTCGCATGTGTGAATTCAGGTCCCACACTGGGACAAACACTTATTACTGAATTATTTTTAAATTAACAAAAAAGGTAAGAAAAACATGCAAACTGCTCTGACAGCAAAGGCACATAAATCCCAAGTAGACCAGCAGATCTGAGATTCTCTACACTGCGCGAACAGCCACAACCTGCAGTTATTAAAAAGGAGGTCTCAGCACAAAGAGCGACCACTTTTTGTGATTCTATTAAGCATATAATGTGTGTGGTGAGGAAATATTTAACCTTACAATGAATACACTGTTCCTGTACAATATTCATGGCTGAGCAGAATATCCCCATTTACTGTACAATACGGAGCTATATGTAGACTGTACATTTACACAAAGTGTCACAATAGCAAGTTCCCTAAACACTTGTTTCGTTGTGCACATTGCGCAAACTGCTAAAAAGCAGAAGTTCTAGCAACACAACCTAGTAACATGACACGGCCGCAGAACAGGCGCAGTCATGGCCCTTTAACATTGTGTAGCCTATGCCAGCCTGCGCCTACATAACAAAGCTTTAAATGTCACCCTCAGTGCCACTCACACTAAATAGCCTTCTGTTCTGGTTGTCCTGAAACCTAAAAAATATTTGATCAAAGCAGGGACTCATTTATCTGTCCATAACTGACAGCAGTAAAGAAAATAAACCTACTTGATTGGCTTTTCAGCGAGTGCGTTCCTGGACTACAAAACAAAGCAAATTTTGCTAAACAAAAAGATTTTATATCCTTTAAAACAAAACGTATACAGAGACAGTGCTTTGTTCCGATATATCCTATATAGTGTTCTCCACAGAAAATTCACCCAGGCGGATCACATTATAAAATAGGCAGGGGGCTATCTAATACTATAACATTTTCTGCTGTCCGAAGCACAAATTGCATAATTTAACACATATTTACTTAATGACAAAACATTGAATTTCAGATTTAGATTGGCTAATATTTTAGCAGGGTGGTCAGTAAAATCAGCAAGGTGGTGTGCCCACTAAAAAGGTGCTGGAGAGAACACAGTTTTTGCAAATACATCTCATTTTTATATATAGCTGTGCTCTTACAACTAAGACACAAATGCTCATTTTGGGGAAGTATACACAAAAGCATTTCATGCACATGACAAAGCACTAAACAGTAACACTGTAATTACAAGACATTTCTTTAGTGTTGTTATAGAACTACATCACAGTCTAAATAGTTTTAAAAGCAAACTTTTTTTCTGCAATTATCTTTGAATAGACAAACTCTACCCTATTTGCCTTATTTGAAGGAGACAATGCAGGCTTTAGTAAGCAGGCAATGCTAGTCAATGTCATAAAAATTAGTATACAATGCTTTTATTTGCAAATATCGGTTAAATCCAGTTATGCAGCAGAGTTAGCCTTGATAAGTCAGCAGGTGCATTTAAAGTTCTGAATATTAGAAATAGCTCAATTGTCAAAGCTAAATGACAAAAAGGGGCAAAATAATGAATATATTGCAAAGTAGTTTCATTATGACTAAATATATCTCAAGCAAGGAAAAAAATAAATGGCATAAGAAAATGTTAGACCCCACTCCTTTTGGGCACAATACTGTTCCAGCACACTTTTTAAAACGCCCTCTTTAGGGCGCAACAAAGAATGTGAAGTTGGCATTAAGCATTACACATCATACATTGTTTGTCAATTTGTTTAAATTTTTGAAAAAAAACAAGTTCCCTCTAATAACACCTTTAATGAACTAATGAATATGCACTGGATTTTGCGCGGTAGGGGGTCCCCAGCACTGGATTTTGCGCGGTAGGGGGTCCCCAGCACTGATTGTTATCCGGACCATGTACAACACTTTACAATTACTCAATACATTTGTAACTCGTCGCCTTATTTGTCCTGGAATACAGGTTTTTTCCCTGTGTCAAATATAAAAGTTGGTTTACTCCTATTGTGTCCTTATACGCGCCAGTCAGTGAGGGCAGCCAGCTGGCAGTGCTTTCTCTGCCAGCGTACACTACAAACAAAACTCTGGGTTGCAACACAGTCAGTCCTATTTAAGGAACAGAAACTGATTCAGCTGAAGTCAGCACTACTGAGAGCTAGCAGAGAACATCCAGTGAGCCCATTACAAGAGGCTAATGACATAACATATGTAGGAAAAATAGAGTATCCAGAATGCATCCTGCTTGCCAGTAATGGTTGATGTATAAACATTAGTAGAATCTTATCAAACTACTTTGCCATAACTACAGGTCAAGGGTATCTGCTATAAAATGCTGACAGTCCAAGACTGAACATTTACAACGTTGTCAGTGATTCTGCAGAACACAAACCTAACCTTTCCTCTGATAAAAGGGTCACAAGTCTATACAGACTGCAGGAGGGATGGGGGAATGTAGTGGTTATATTTCTAGCCCTAAGGATCTTAATGCCCATGTTCATATCTACTTTAGTACGGTTTCCTACAGCAGTGTTTTTCAACCAGTGTGCCGCGGCAGACTGACAACAGTGCGGGGGGTGTCCCTCTTTCAAATTTTGAAATATTGGTAGGTATGTGACAGGCTCATCAGGCATCATTTACAACCATGACATTGCCATTCATTCACAGACAATCATTATGATTGTTTGTGAATGAATGTCAATATGTCAAGTATATTTATTAGGAGGCAGCACAGAGAGAGTGAGTGTATATATATCTCCTGTATTGGGCTACAATGTGCGATTTTGTAAAATTTTGGGATGGTGGTGTGCCACAGGATTTTTTTTAATGTAAAAAAGTGTGCCACGGCAAAAAAAAGGTTGCAAATCACTGTCCTACAGTACCATAGTCTTCAATGAATTATCAGCATAACTTACACCACACAGATATCATTTGATGCCTGGTTATTCACAAAGCATGGGGGGGTATATGCATTGAGATGCATGTGGTTGTAGAGAACTGCACCTAGAGAGATGCTACACTATAAAAGACCCCCTAACTGGATCTTGGATTTAAAGTATCGAAAAAGGGAATAGGAGCGCCAAAGTTGGCTAAAGTTGGGACCTCGGTTTACGAATTTAATTCGTTCCCCGGGACGTTTCGTATTGCGAAAAATTCGTAAACCGAAACACGGTTTCCCATAGGAATGCATTGAAAACCAATTAATGCGTTCCGGAGGTGAGAAAAAAGTCAAATAAAGGCTCCAAAACCTGCTGTAAAAGGCTCCAAAACCTGCTGCAAATGGCTCCAAAAGGCTCCACAACTTGCTGCAAATGGCTCCAACACCTCCACACTGCTACCCACACTTCAGTATGCAGGGGCAAACCGGGACACTCGTTTTGTATTGCGAAAAAATTTTGTAAACCGAGGGGCAAACCGGGACACTTGTTTCGTATTGCGAAAAAAAATTGTAAACCGAGGCAATTTTTTTCAAGAATTTTCATTCGTAAACCGAATTTTTCGTTTACCGAGTCGTTCGTAAACCGAGGTCCCAATATATATGTGTATGTATGTATGTATGTATGTATGTATGTATGTATGTATGTATGTATGTATGTATGTATGTATGTATGTATGTATGTATGTATGTATGTATGTATGTATGTATGTATGTATGTATGTATGTATGTATGTATGTATGTATGTATGTATGTATGTATGTATGTATGTATGTATGTATGTATGTATGTATGTATGTATGTATGTATGTATGTATGTATGTATATATATATATATATATATATATATATATATATATATATATATATATATATATATAAAAAACAGTATAAATCAGGGACAAAGCTGACTGAAAAGGAGGGCGATATTGACATATCTAATAATGTATAATATATGATATAACACCTACAATTGGTCTTTCTATATAGGCAAATAAGTATAGAAACTGGTAGTTTCAAAATGCTTAAAACAATTTATATTAAAAACATGTATATAAAAAAAAAATTAATTATAAAAAAAAGAGTGACTCAGGATTGGTCGCTGTCACATATATATTAAGTCAGGTCAAAAACTGTTCAGATAAAATACAAATGGATTCAATGTTATAGAAATACATATAATGCAATAGGTATACAATGTAATAAATATAAAGTGCAAATAACGAATACACTAATAAAAGACAATCTCAGAAGATCAAAATACTGCAATGTCTGGATAGATCTCCGGTAAGGATACCGGTTGGTTACCTATGAAACCGTGTACACATGCAATAAAAAGGTGGTAAACTGCGAAAATAGTCAAAAAAATGGTCAAAAATTGCAAAAAATATAAAAATCAAAATTTAAAAAGGCATATTGTGAAAAATATTTTGTGGAAAAAATAAATTATATTAAAGTGTCCAAATCAAAAATAAGAAAAAAAAAAGAAAAAAAAAAAAAAGGTATAACTCCAATGATAAAAATGCATATGTGTCCGGTGGTATTATAGTACTGATGATATAATCCAAGTGTCCAAATAAGTGTGTATACTATTAGTTGTGATTCCTGTGTCCAAACTCGATATCTAAGAAGTCCCGCTACTGGGATAATAACTAGTAATCCGCAAAAAAAAAATTCACATATATTTTTCACGATATAATTTTTAAATTTTGATTTATATTTTTTGCATTTTTGGCCATTTTTTGACTGTATTTTCCACAGTTTACCACCTTTTATTGCACGTGTACACTTTTGCATAGTTAACCAACTGGTATCCTTACCAGAGATCTATCAAGACATTGCACTATTTTGATCTTCTGAGATTGTCTCTTCTATTAGTGTATTCATTATTTGCACTTTATATTTATTACATTGTATACCAATTGCATTATATTTATTTCTATAACATTGAATCCGATTGTATTGTATCTGAACAGTTTTTGACCTGACTTAAAGGGACAGTCTAGTATAAATTAAACTTTCATTATTCAGATAGGACTTTTAATTTTAATCAACTTTCCAATTTACTTTCATCTTCAAATTTGCTTTTTTCTCTTGGTATTCTTAGTTTAAACCACAGGTAGGCTCATATGCTAATTTCTAAGCCTTTGAGGGCTGCCTCTTATCACAGGCTTTTTAAATATCTCTTCAACACAAAGAGACAGAAAGTACACGTGGGCCATATAGATAACACTGTGTTCAGGCACAGGGGGTTATTTAAGCTTTAGCACAAAACAATGATAAATTTAAGACAATAGATAATAAACAGTCACAGTCATGTGATCAGGGGGCTTTAAGATACAAGGTAATCACAGAGGTAACATGTATATTAATATAACTTCACCCTCCTTTTCAGTCAGCTTTGTCCCCGATTTATCCTGTTTTATATATACTTTAGCCAACTTTGGCGCTCCCATTCCCTTTTTCGGGTATATGCATTGATGTGTATTGTCATGGGAGATGCGCCGCCTGCCAGGAGTGCGAGGTGGGTGCGGGTTGCATGCCAGTAGCGTGAGGGCGGTTTGTGCCGCCTGCCAGGAGCGTGAGTGAGGGGGGCAATTACTGAGAACCAGAAGTGGGTGTGGTATGTGAATACCATGCCAGGCCTAGGTGTGTAGATTATAACAGTAGCTGGAGTTAGTGAGAGATGTGAAACGCATGGATGCTAGGCCTAGTTGCAGGGTGGATAAAAATCAATATCATTGCAACTATGTGTCAGGGAACCTCTGATTCGTCACACACTATCGCATATATACACAAAATACTAAATTACTCCATTTCCAGGATACTCCTTTCCGTATTTAGAAAGCTGGGGAAAAGATATAGGAGTTATCATCCAGCTGCAAAGATGTTCAAAGATCATACGTTCTACACTTAAAACCTCTAAAAATTAATTTAAAGATCCAACATAGATGGTACTACACACCCCAAAAACTACACTGCATATATAATAAAGCTAAAAATACCTGCTGGCGATGTAGCCATGAGAACAGTGGAATGACTTGTGGTGGTGCACATCCATTCAAAACCTATGGAGCCCTATTTATTAAAGGTCTGCCGGAAGGCTCGCCAGAAACACGAGCCCGCAAGCTCCATTCGGAGCTTGATAAATGGGCCTCTCTTCTGAAACAGAAGATATCCTAGAAATCCAATTCCCTCTAGATCCCTTGATTTGGCTACTGAATAATCCCCCTAAAACAAAACAAACCATCTCTTCAAATGCAGGTCAATTTTCATGTGAAAGTGTCCAGTTTTTAAAAAAAAAACTATTAAAAACAGGGGCACTTTCATTCATAAAAATTGACATAGCAACGTATTTAAAAATACTTACCTTGTTCTTCTGAAACGCCGGATCGCCGTTCTGAAACGATGCCCCGTCTGCTTCTTCCTGGTTTACTTACCCAGCAATGATGAAACTGGCTTCCTCCAATCACGGCATTGCCTCAGGCAATGATTACCCGGGGGGGAGCCGTGATTGGAGGATGCCGGAATCGTCATTGCTGACATGAAAGTGCCCTTGTTTTTAATAGTTTTTTTAAAAACCGGACACTTTCACAGAAAATTGACCTTCACTTTAAATTGTTTATCATAGTCTAACAGTGTGAAATTTTTAATAGCCAAAAACTGGAAAACTCAAGATTCACCTACAATAGACATGTGGATCCGAAAAGTCTCAGTATTGATTCACTTAGAAGAAATATTTTATTTAAAACAAGATAAAATGAATAGGTGTTCAGATATATTGACAACATGGGAATCTTCTCAAAAACAGATCAACTGAACTATATCCTTGATCACTCAGGGTAAATATCTAAATACAACTACTTTTCTTAAAACATATTCACGTACCTATAAAAATGAAAACCACCAGAGAATTTCAAGTCTAATATACAGAGGGTACGCATTCCAGTCCGAAATGAGTTTATGTTTACAAAACTACATTAAAAAACAAAAAAAAAAAAACGTCATGCTCTCCTAGAGGTTTCTGTAAGATTATTTTAGGCATTTTTTTCTTATCACATTCGTTTTGTACTAATGGTCTGATATAACTGGAAAATAATCAGAAAAGTTATTCTAAAAATTAAAACCATGATAGATATAGATAGATAGATATATATATATATATATATATATATATATATATCTATCTCTATATATCTATCATGGTTTTAATTTTTAGAATAACTTTTCTGATTATTTTCCAGTTATATCAGACCATTAGTACAAAACGAATGTGATAAGAAAAAAAATGCCTAAAATAATCTTACAGAAACCTCTAGGAGAGCATGTAGATAGATATATTTTCACAATAGCAAAGAAAGCACTCTCCGTTTATCTTCATTTATTTGTTCAGGTAAACGTTTTCGGGGTGTGTGTGTGTGTGTGTGTGTATGTATGTGGATATAGATATATAGATATAGATATATAGAGATATAGATATATAGAGATATAGATATATAGAGATATAGATATATAGAGATATAGATATATATATATAAAAATCGGTCTTACCGACTAGTGATTTAAATCAAATCAACCCTGCCAAGGGGAGACTAAATCCCATGCCAGGCCCTCGGGGCGAGAGAGGAGACTAAATCCCATGCCAGGCCTCAGGGCGAGAGAGGAGACTAAATCCCATGACAGGCCTAGGGGCGAGAGGAGACTAAATCCCATGACAGGCCTAGGGGCGAGAGAGGAGACTAAATCCCATGCCAGGCCCAGGAGTGAGAGGATTAAATCCCATGCCAGCCCTAGGAGTGAGAGGATTAAATCCCATGCCAGCCCTAGGTGAGAGAGACTAAATCCCATGCCAGTAACAAGAATGTATATCCTATGCCAGGCTACTATATGGGGTACAAAGTATCATTACCTGCAGGCACTATATGGGGTACAGAGTATCATTACCTGCAGGCACTATATTGGGGGACATAACCTGCAGGCACTATATGGGGCACAGAGCATCATTGCCTGCTGGCACTATATGGGGCACAGAGCATCATTGCCTGCTGGCACTATATGGGGCACAGAGCATCATTGCCTGCTGGCACTATATGGGGCACAGAGCATCATTATGTGCAGGCACTATATGGGGTACAGAGTATCATTATGTGCAGGCACTATATGGGGTACAGAGTATCTTTATCTGCAGGCACTATATGGGGTACAGAGTATCATTATCTGCAGGCACTATATGGGGTACAGAGTATCATTATCTGCAGGCACTATATGGGGTACAGAGTATCTTTACCTGCTGGCACTATATGGGGTACAGAGTATCTTTATCTGCAGGCACTATAAGGGGTACAGAGTATCATTATCTGCAGGCACTATATGGGGTACAGAGTATCATTATCTGCAGGCACTATATGGGGCACAGAGTATCTTTATCTGCAGGCACTATATGGGGCACAGAGTATCTTTATCTGCAGGCACTATATGGGGCACAGAGTATCTTTATCTGCAGGCACTATATGGGGTACAGAGTATCTTTATCTGCAGGCACTATATGGGGTACAGAGTATCATTACCTGCAGGCACTATATGGGGCACAGAGTATCATTTTCTGCAGACACTATATGGGGCACAGAGTATCTTTATCTGCAGGCACTATATGGGGCACAGAGTATCATTTTCTGCAGGCACTATATGGGGCACAGAGTATCATTTTCTGCAGGCACTATATGGGGCACAGAGTATCATTATCTGCAGGCACTATATGGGGCACAGAGTATCTTTATCTGCAGGCACTATATGGGGCACAGAGTATCTTTATCTGCAGGCACTATATGGGGTACAGAGTATCATTTTCTGCAGGCACTATATGGGGTACAGAGTATCATTTTCTGCAGGCACTATATGGGGCACAGAGTATCTTTATCTGCAGGCACTATATGGGGCACAGAGTATCTTTATCTGCAGGCACTATATGGGGCACAGAGTATCTTTATCTGCAGGCACTATATGGGGCACAGAGTATCTTTATCTGCAGGCACTATATGGGGCACAGAGTATCATTATCTGCTGGTACTATATGGGGTACAGAGTATCTTTATCTGCAGGCACTATATGGGGCACAGAGTATCATTATCTGCTGGTACTATATGGGGCACAGAGTATCATTATCTGCAGGCACTATATGGGGCACAGAGTATCTTTATCTGCAGGCACTATATGGGGTACAGAGTATCATTTTCTGCAGGCACTATATGGGGTACAGAGTATCATTACCTGCAGGCACTATATGGGGCACAGAGTATCATTATCTGCAGGCACTATATGGGGCACAGAGTATCATTATCTGCTGGTACTATATGGGGCACAGAGTATCATTACCTGAAGGCACTATATGGGGCACAGAGTATCATTACCTGCAGGCACTATATGGGGCACAGAGTATCATTACCTGCAGGCACTATATGGGGTACATTACCGGCAGGCACTATATGGGGTACAGATTATCATTACCTCCTGGCACTATATGGGGTACAGATCATTACCTGCAGGCACTATATGGGGTACAGAGTATCATTACCTGCAGGCACTATATGGGGTACAGAGTATCATTACCTGCAGGCACTATATGGGGCACAGAGTATCATTACCTGCAGGCACTATATGGGGCACAGAGTATCATTACCTGCAGGCACTATATGGGGTACATTACCGGCAGGCACTATATGGGGTACAGATTATCATTACCTCCTGGCACTATATGGGGTACAGATCATTACCTGCAGGCACTATATGGGGCACAGAGTATCATTACCTGCAGGCACTATATGGGGTACATTACCGGCAGGCACTATATGGGGTACATTACCGGCAGGCACTATATGGGGTACAGAGTATCATTACCTGCAGGCACTATATGGGGTACAGATCATTACCTGCAGGCACTATATGGGGTACAGATTATCATTACCTCCTGGCACTATATGGGGTACAGATCATTACCTGCAGGCACTATATGGGGTACAGATTATCATTACCTCCTGGCACTATATGGGGTACAGATTATCATTACCTCCTGGCACTATATGGGGTACAGATTATTACCTGCAGGCACTATATGGGGTACAGAGTATCATTACCTGCAGGCACTATATGGGGTACAGAGTATCATTACCTGCAGGCACTATATGGGGTACAGAGTATCATTACCTGCAGGCACTATATGGGGTACAGAGTATCATTACCTGCAGGCACTATATGGGGTACAGATCATTACCTGCAGGCACTATATGGGGTACAGATTATCATTACCTCCTGGCACTATATGGGGTACAGAGTATCATTACCTCCTGGCACTATATGGGGTACAGATTATTACCTGCAGGCACTATATGGGGCACAGAGTATCATTACCTGCAGGCACTATATGGGGTACAGAGTATCATTACCTGCAGGCACTATATGAGGTACAGATTATTACCTGCAGGCACTATATGGGGTACAGAGTATCATTACCTGCAGGCACTATATGAGGTACAGATTATTACCTGCAGGCACTATATGGGGTACAGAGTATCATTACCTGCAGGCACTGTATGAGGTACAGATTATTACCTGCAGGCACTATATGGGGTACAGAGTATCATTACCTGCAGGCACTATATGGGGTACAGATTATTACCTGCAGGCACTATATGGGGTACAGAGTATCATTACCTGCAGGCACTGTATGAGGTACAGATTATTACCTGCAGGCACTATATGGGGTACAGATTATCATTACCTCCTGGCACTATATGGGGTACAGATTATTACCTGCAGGCACTATATGGGGTACAGAGTATCATTACCTGCAGGCACTATATGAGGTACATTACCTGCCAGCGTCCGTAGGTGAGCAGCAGCAGGGACAGAGGGATAGCGGTGCCGGACATGGCGTGGGTGCTGGGCATGCTGTACTCGGAGTTATAGAAGACTTCCAGCTTGAGCACGGGTGGGGAGGACGGGCGCGGCCAGCGGATCAGGTCCTTGGTGCACTGACCCAGGTACATGACCCACACCCACACGATGATCAGCCGCCGGCCCACGAACGCGTCCACATTCCATATCCAGAAGGGGAAGAATGAGATGTAGAAAAGCTCGTTCCCCAGCTCGGTGCCGAGCACAAACAAGTAATAGAGAAAAGGGCGGCGGACGGTGAAGTCTTGGCCTGTCTCGCCCGTTAAAGAGTTCCGGCGCTGCGACTTCTTGCTGCGGTTCCCAGCGGTACCGTTAGTTTCCCCGCACGCCCCATTAGTCTGGTGACCCGCGCAGCTCAGCACCCCGCATAGCCGCTGGAAGCGAGCCACGTGATTGGGGTCCCGCAGATAACGGGCCAGGCGCCACGGCCCCGAGTCTGCCCCCATTCCCGCTCCTCACAGCGGAACCTCAACCATGGCGGTGAGGCAATCACAGCAGCTACTGTCAGTGGATGGTGAGAGCTCCGCCCATTCTCAACTATTGCCACGCCCACCGTTTAATCAACGCTTCCTCAGCAATCACAGAAGCAGAGGTTTACTTAACTCCGCCCATAATCCAGGAAAACACCGCCCCTACAATTTATAGGTTCCGCCCTTCTGTCTCATCTGCCCCTCTCGTCTATTATTTCTATCACTTCTTGTAAATTTACTAACTCTACCCCCTGCCTGTATGATCTGACCCCACCCACAGCACCTCGTGATCCCTCCCCTTAACTACAGTATCCGGGGCAATCTCAGCAGCTCCTGTAAGTGATTGAGACGTCTGACTCTCCTCCCACCGACTCCTCCCACACACTGTATGTTTCTACTGGCTATGCGCGCTCCTGTGCCAGCCCCGGCCCCCAATAGACTCATCACAAGGTGATGCATGTGGGCGAGCCTGTCACGTGACGGGTGGTTTCAGTCAAATGTTACCCTTGAAGGCAGCATAATCCGTGTACAATTACTGTAATAGCTGCTCTCACTGATCTATTAGTTACCTAATGTGTAATAAGTAATATGATTATGTTGTGCCCTTATATACTCCTCTCAGTCACTATATATACTGTAATACTGCCCTCATATACTCCTCTCAGTCACTATATATACTGTAATACTGCCCTCATATACTCCTCTCAGTCACTATATATACTGTAATACTGCCCTCATATACTCCTCTCAGTCACTATATACTGTAATACTGCCCTCATATACTCCTCTCAATCACTATATACTGTAATACTGCCCTCATATATTCCTCTCAATCACTATATATACTTAGGCTTACCAGAAGTCCCACTTTTACTGGGATTGTCCCGGTTTGGAGGCGCTGTCCCAGTGTCCCACCCAGTTGTTCATTCTGTCCCAGTAGGGTTGCCACCTCCAGGTTTCAAATCATGTGTCCGGGTTTCAGACCACCTGAAACCCGGACACATTATTCAAAATGACTGGACTGTGGCTCTCCAGCATAG
The DNA here is from genome assembly GCF_027579735.1 of Bombina bombina. Classification (NCBI taxonomy): domain Eukaryota; kingdom Metazoa; phylum Chordata; class Amphibia; order Anura; family Bombinatoridae; genus Bombina; species Bombina bombina. Next base: position 26,051,543 of record NC_069499.1, on the reverse strand, counting down.
TTGGATGCTGGTACTTTGTTACATACAGCCCTGCTTAGCTTAACGTTAGTGTCCTTCAAAGTTTACATTTAGTAATACAGGTTAAAGGGACATTATACACTCATTTTTTCTTTGCATAAATGTTTTGTAGATGATCTATTTATAAAGCCCATAAAGTTTTTTTTTTAATAAATGTATAGTTTTGCTTATTTTTAAATAACATTGCTCTGATTTTCAGACTCCTAATCAAGCCCCAAAGTTTTATGTGAATACTGTCAGCTACCTTCTTCAGCTTGCTCCTGTTCGTGTAAAGGGTCTTTTCATATGCAAAAGAAGGGGGAGGGGGGAGTGTCTTATTTCCCACTTGCAGTGGGCTTTCCAGCTACCTTTTCAACAGAGCCAAACTGACAGCTTCTAAGTAAGTTTTTAAACAGTTTTATACTGGATTTTTATATCAGTATCTGTGCATCTTACTCTTTATAGTAGTGTCTATTACATGCAGTTATATGAAAATGAGTGTATACTGTTCCTTTAAGTGAGCAGCATAGGGTTTTTTAATTTTGTAGTACTACTTGGTTTATTTTTGTAAGAATTTAACACCCCCCCTGACCCCTGGTGACATTGCCGGTAATACACCTTTAGGGGAATCATATGGGTATGACTAGGAAGTACAGACAGGCAGGATTTTTGGCCTGGATCTTGCTTTACTTCATGCAGGACAGCATTTTGGCTATAATCTTCCTGCATTATGGTATAGAGTAGCCTCTTAAACAGCTTTAGCAGGTACGTGTTTCTTTTTTACTTTCATTCAATGTTGTATTTATCAGTATTTGGCTCTGTTCCTTAATTAGACACATAAAACACATATTACATGGCAGATATTAAATTGTGAAATTGATAATTATGAAAATGATAATTATGCTTGATGTTTGGCATTATTTAGAATCTGAGATTTAGATTAATGATTTATTTGCCATGACAACGTAATGGTGCCTTTTTCACTAGGGGGTGGTGTTATGGTCTATTTAAACTGTGTGATTCACTTGTTTGACTGAGGAAGGGTAGAGTATCCACAAAACATTACACACATAAAAGCTACTACTTTAAAAGGACCGGTAATTGCCACGCCCCCTTGACCACGCTCCTGACCACACCCCCACTGGCACCGCACCAGGTGGTCCCAGTTTCACCTCTAAAAATTATGGTAAGCCTATATATACTGTAATACTGCCCTCATATACTCCTCTGTCACTTTATATACTGTAATACTGCCCTCATATACTCCTCTCAATATCTTTATATACTGTAATACTGCCCTCATATACTCCTCTGTCACTTTATATACTGTAGTACTGCCCTCATATACTCCTCTGTCACTTTATATACTGTAATACTGCCCTCATATACTCCTCTCAATATATTTATATACTGTAATACTGCCCTCATATACTCCTCTCAGTCACTTTATATACTGTAATACTGCCCTCATATACTCATCTCAATCACTTTATATACTGTAATACTGCCCTCATATACTCCTCTCAGTCACTATATACTGTTATACTACTGCCCTCATATACTCCTCTCAGTCACTTTATATACTGTAATACTGCCCTCATATACTCCTCTCAATCACTTTATATACTGTAATACTGCCCTCATGTACTCCTCTCAATCACTTTATATACTGTAATACTGCCCTCATATACTCCTCTCCATCACTATATACTGTAATACTGCCCTCATATACTCCTCTCAATCACTATATATACTGTAATACTGCCCTCATATACTCCTCTCAATCACTTTATATACTGTAATACTGCCCTCATATACTCCTCTCAATCACTTTATATACTGTAATACTGCCCTCATGTACTCCTCTCAATCACTTTATATACTGTAATACTGCCCTCATATACTCCTCTCAATCACTATATACTGTAATACTGCCCTCATATACTCCTCTCAATCACTATATACTGTAATACTGCCCTCATATATTCCTCTCAGTCACTATATACTGTAATACTGCCCTCATATACTCCTCTCAGTCACTTTATATACTGTAATACAGCCCTCATATACTCCTCTCAATCACTTTATATACTGTAATACTGCCCTCATATACTCCTCTGTCACTTTATATACTGTAATACTGCCCTCATATACTCCTCTCAATATCTTTATATACTGTAATACTGCCCTCATATACTCCTCTCAATCACTATATATACTGTAATAATGCCCTCATATACTCCTCTGTCACTTTATATACTGTAATACTGCCCTCATATACTCCTCTCAATATCTTTATATACTGTAATACTGCCCTCATATACTCCTCTGTCACTTTATATACTGTAATACTGCCCTCATATACTCCTCTCAATCACTATATATACTGTAATACTGCCCTCATATACTCCTCTGTCACTTTATATACTGTAATACTGCCCTCATATACTCCTCTCAATATATTTATATACTGTAATACTGCCCTCATATACTCCTCTCAGTCACTTTATATACTGTAATACTGCCCTCATATACTCATCTCAATCACTTTATATACTGTAATACTGCCCTCATATACTCCTCTCAGTCACTATATACTGTTATACTACTGCCCTCATATACTCCTCTCAGTCACTTTATATACTGTAATACTGCCCTCATATACTCCTCTCAGTCACTTTATATACTGTAATACTGCCCTCATATACTCCTCTCAATCACTACATATACTGTAATACTGCCCTCATATACTCCTCTCAGTCACTTTATATACTGTAATACTGCCCTCATATACTCCTCTCAATATCTTTATATACTGTAATACTGCCCTCATATACTACTCTCAATATCTTTATATACTGTAATACTGCCCTCATATACTCTTCTCAGTCACTATATATACTGTAATACTGCCCTCATATACTCATCTCAATCACTTTATATACTGTAATAATGCCCTCAATACTTCTCTCAATCACTATATATACTGTAATACTGCCCTCATATACTCCTCTCAGTCACTATATACTGTAATACTGCCCTCATATACTCCTCTCAATCACTATATATACTGTAATACTGCCCTCATATACTCCTCTCAATCACTATATATACTGTAATACTGCCCTCATATACTCCTCTCAATCACTTTATATACTGTAATACTGCCCTCATGTACTCCTCTCAATCACTTTATATACTGTAATACTGCCCTCATATACTCCTCTCAATCACTATATACTGTAATACTGCCCTCATATACTCCTCTCAATCACTATATACTGTAATACTGCCCTCATATATTCCTCTCAGTCACTATATACTGTAATACTGCCCTCATATACTCCTCTCAGTCACTTTATATACTGTAATACAGCCCTCATATACTCCTCTCAATCACTTTATATACTGTAATACTGCCCTCATATACTCCTCTGTCACTTTATATACTGTAATACTGCCCTCATATACTCCTCTCAATATCTTTATATACTGTAATACTGCCCTCATATACTCCTCTCAATCACTATATATACTGTAATACTGCCCTCATATACTCATCTGTCACTTTATATACTGTAATACTGCCCTCATATACTCCTCTCAATATCTTTATATACTGTAATACTGCCCTCATATACTCCTCTGTCACTTTATATACTGTAGTACTGCCCTCATATACTCCTCTGTCACTTTATATACTGTAATACTGCCCTCATATACTCCTCTCAATATATTTATATACTGTAATACTGCCCTCATATACTCCTCTCAGTCACTTTATATACTGTAATACTGCCCTCATATACTCATCTCAATCACTTTATATACTGTAATACTGCCCTCATATACTCCTCTCAGTCACTATATACTGTTATACTACTGCCCTCATATACTCCTCTCAGTCACTTTATATACTGTAATACTGCCCTCATATACTCCTCTCAGTCACTTTATATACTGTAATACTGCCCTCATATACTCCTCTCAATCACTACATATACTGTAATACTGCCCTCATATACTCCTCTCAGTCACTTTATATACTGTAATACTGCCCTCATATACTCCTCTCAATATCTTTATATACTGTAATACTGCCCTCATATACTCCTCTCAATATCTTTATATACTGTAATACTGCCCTCATATACTCTTCTCAGTCACTATATATACTGTAATACTGCCCTCATATACTCATCTCAATCACTTTATATACTGTAATAATGCCCTCAATACTCCTCTCAATCACTATATATACTGTAATACTGCCCTCATATACTCCTCTCAATATCTTTATATACTGTAATACTGCCCTCATATACTACTCTCAATATCTTTATATACTGTAATACTGCCCTCATATACTCTTCTCAGTCACTATATATACTGTAATACTGCCCTCATATACTCATCTCAATCACTTTATATACTGTAATAATGCCCTCAATACTTCTCTCAATCACTATATATACTGTAATACTGCCCTCATATACTCCTCTCAGTCATTATATACTGTAATACTGCCCTCATATACTCCTCTCAATCACTATATATACTGTTATACTGCCCTCATATACTCCTCTCAATCACTATATATACTGTAATACTGCCCTCATATACTCCTCTCAATCACTATATATACTGTAATATTGCCGTCATATACTCCTCTCAATCACTATATACTGTAATATTGCCCTCATATACTCCTCTCAGTCACTATATACTGTAATACTGCCCTCATATACTCCTCTCAATCACTTTATATACTGTAATACTGCCCTCATATACTCCTCTCAATCACTATATATACTGTAATACTGCCCTCATATACTCCTCTCAATCACTATATATACTGTAATACTGCCCTCATATACTCCTCTCAATCACTATATACTGTAATACTGCCCTCATATACTCCTCTCAGTCACTATATACTGTAATACTGCCCTCATATACTCCTCTCAATCACTATATATACTGTAAAACTGCCCTCATATACTCCTCTCAATCACTATATATACTGTAATACTGCCCTCATATACTCCTCTCAATCACTATATATACTGTAATACTGCCCTCATATACTCATCTGTCACTTTATATACTGTAATACTGCCCTCATATACTCCTCTCAATCACTATATACTGTAATACTGCCCTCATATACTCAGTACATCTATCACAGGAATACTGACATATCAATCTCCCTGTTGATACCTCTGGGTGTTAGTGTTTCCAATTTATGTACATAAAAGGACTCCTTCCTTTTTAGTAATAGCTCCCTATTACCACCCCTTCTCAATGTAACTACGCTGTCAATAATTTGCCACCTCAACTGGGATATTCTGTGACCGACTTCAAGAAAATGACAGTCACTGGTGCCTTCATATCACAACATCTTATTTTAGACCTGTGTTGACTAAGCCTGTCTCTGATTTTCCTCACTGTCTCCCCCAAGTAAATTTTTGAACACTGGCATTGTATTAAATACACCACATGTGTGGATTCACATGTATAGAAACCATTTATTTTAAACTTTCCCCCTGTATGTGGATGTACAAATTCTTTACCTTTAATCACTGAATTACAACTGGCACATTTTAAGCATGGGTAGGTACCATTGTTTTTGGAGGTGATATAAGTTTGTTGTTTGTTTTTAGCGGTCCCTATGTCATTTTTGACCACCAAGTCTTTTATGTTAGAGACACGTCTATATGCCATAAGGGGATATTGTTGGAATATTTTTTTATTTTTTTTTAAATGTTCCAATGCTTTTTCATAATCTGAGCTATTTTCTGACTATATGGATTATACTAGTCTATCATGTTTTTCCTTAGGCTTCTGTGCTTTATTCATATTACCAACAACCTTATTTTGTTCAGCCTCTACAAGTCTAGGTGGATAACCCCTCTGGATAAATCTATTTGTCATTTAATCTAATCTTTGATCCACCAAGGAACTTTCACTTACTATTCTTTGTACCCTCATCATTTACCTTCGGGGTAGAGAGTTCCTAAGGGTCTTATGATGAAAACTCCCATAGTTCAACATTAAATTTCTGTCAGTAGCTTTCCTATATATATCTATGTTCAAAATGCCCATTGTTACATCCTTGCACACCTCTGTGTCCAAGAAAGCTATCACAGTTTCTGAAGTCCGGACATCCATCCTCATCCAGGCAGCGAGAAGTCTTCATCCAGGCGGCAAGAAGTATTCATCCAGGCGGCGTCTTCTATCTTCATCCCCGCGGAGCGGATCCATCCGGCGTGGAGCATCCTCTTCATATGGTCACCGCCGTACACTGGATCTTCAATGCAAGGGAGCCTTTTGAAAATGGTGTCCCTTGCATTCCTATTGGCTGATTTGATTCTTGAAATTCAAATCAGCCAATAGGATGAGAGCTACTGAAATCCTATTGGCTATTTGAATCAGGGTTTAATAACTGTGATGGATTTCCGGCTACCCCGACTGGGTAGCTCCACCAACGGGTCCTTCCAAGCCCTGGAACCAGCCGCTATGTAGCGGAGAAGTGATTATAGTAAGAGCCCACCCAAATACCTAGACATACCAGCATTTAGGTGAACAAGAAGAACGTTTTATTGGGGAAAACACACATCTTTTATACCTAAAACTCATCTTGATAAGAGCCCTGGCCGTCCCACAATTGTCCCGCCATTCCCGCCCCTCCAGACAGGCTGGCGCTATCCCTAGAGTCCATTGTTCCCTAGTGTCCAGTGGCATATGGTTGATGATTTCGGGGTGATCCTGGGGGAGCGGCGGCCCTTCCAGGGTGTCATTGGAAAGCCCTTGGTGGTCCCTAGAAGCTACAGTCTAAAAAGCTATGTAATCCGTGACTGGGGACCGGAGTTAGACGTAGGCAAGCACACACCTGGAATCCCAGGGAGAATAGTGGTTGTAGGGGGATCCGGAACCCCCGGTTCCCAATGGAGCTTTCCTCCGGCTGTCATCCTACTTCTCACCCACCCTAAGGGGAACCAAACCCCAAAAGAGCGGAGCTCTGGGACAAAGGGCCACTGGAGCGATCTGCGTCATAGGACCCCGGTAATCCAAGATGTTGCAGCCGACTGGTAGTTCCAGGACCCTGGCCAGCCGAAGGGGAATGTGGTGGTCAGGGATCGCTCCTCCAAGATGAGATCCCACACACAAAACAAGGGGGAACAAAGGGCCTGGGGAATCGCGGTTGCTATGAGGAGCCCAAAACCACTGAGAAACAAGAGGGGGTAGGTGAAAGGAGGGGTATGAGTTTAACCCTTGCAGCCCCGTATCCATGACAATAACTTTATAATAGTGGCCGCGATGTCGGGAGTGGCATATTAGAGGTGTTTAGACTTGGGGTTTATGTTAGGGTGTTAGGTTTAAAAGTAACTTTTTTTCCCCACAGACATCAATGGGGTTGCGCTACGTCGATCTCCATTCCGCACTTCAGGTGTTTTTTTTAACACCTTCTCCCCATTGATGTTTATGGGGGAAAGCGTGCATGAGCACGTCAAAGCAGCCCTTGGCTTTTGTGCGGTATGGAGATTAACGCCAGCATATCGCACGCACAGGGAGGCTTATCAGAAACTCGTAATGGCAGCGCTATGGAGGGTGACATAACAAAACTTTTGCTGTGTCCATTTTGTACCCTCTATAGCGCAAAACTAGTAATCTAGATATCCCCTAGAAACCCTACCCTGATACTCATGCTCTCCTCTCGTTTCCCATTTAGTATAAAGTCCTATGTTAGAGGTCTGTGAGGGACCTAATCTCATATTTAGGGAGCCCATCTCACTTTTGTTTTATTATCATTCAGAAGAGAAACGCATAAATAAAGATTGTTTACTCTACATGAAAGAGGTTACAAACTAAATATATAGGTTAATAATCTACATATAGCTGTACTTATGTTTTAGAGTCAGAGGTTATCTCTATGCTATAAAGTATAAGATGTATATTATATAAATGTGTTCATTATGGTATTGTCTAAGCGCAAAATACTGTATTATGACTTTACTGTAACCTGGTTTTGTTGTTATTCCATACAACCTCACTAAAAAAAAAAAAAAAAAAAACTCGTAATCTAGGCGATTGTTTCTTGGTTTTACTAAATAATTTTAGTATATGAAAAAATCAACTAAACTTATGTATTTTTCTTTTAAGTGCATTTTATTTCTGAATCTCTTCTTATTCTGGCAAGTTACTGCTTAATACATTACACTGATGTTCTTTGTCCATCTATACGTCTAGATTTAGAGTTTTGTCGGTAAAGACCCGCGGTGCTAACAAGGGTTTTGTTTCTAGCGCTCCCTTAAGACAACGCTGGTATTTAGAGTTGTCTGAATGGCTGCGTTAGCCTCAGAAAAGGGAGCGTGGAGCATAATTTAGCTCCACTTCAACCCTCAATGCCAGCGTTGCCTAGGGTAGCGGTAAGCTGGAAAAACGTGCTCGTGCACGATATCCCCATAGGATACAATGGAGCTGAGCTGGCTTATAAAAACCTAACACCTGCAAAAAAGCAGTGTCCAGCTTCTAACGCAGCCCCATTGTTTCCTATGGGGAAACACTTTCTAAATCTACACCTAACACCCTAACATGAACCCCAAGTCTAAACACCCCTAACCTTACACTTATTAACCCCTAATCTGCCGCCCTCGCTATCGCTGACACCTGCATTATACTATTAACCCCTAATCTGCCGCTCCGGACACCGCCGCCACCTACATTATAGCTATGAACCCCTAATCTGCTGCCCCTAACATCGCCGACACCTATATTATATGTATTACCCCCTAATCTGCTCCCCCAACGTCGCCGCTACTATAATAAAGTTATTAACCCCTAAACCTAAGTCTAACCCTAACACCCCTTAACTTAAATATAATTTAAATTAAACTAAATAAATTTACTATCATTAAATAAATTAATCCTATTTAAAACTAAATACTTACCTATAAAATAAACCATAATATAGCTACAATATAACTAATAGTTACATTGTAGCTATTTTAGGATTTATTTTTATTTTACAGGCAACTTTGTATTTATTTTAACTAGGTACAATAGCTATTAAATAGTTAATAACTATTTAATAGCTACCTAGTTAAAATAATTACAAAATTACCTGTAAAATAAATCCTAACCTAAGTTACAAATATAC